>NW_005054359.1:2088339-2091220 GCF_000277835.1 Geospiza fortis | reverse complement strand
AATATTAGCTCCTAGTTTCTGCTACAAGCAGACATTTGAAAGTGAGACTTTGAAAAAGCCAATATAAATACAGGAGCTCTAGCTAGCTTCTGCCTAGTGTTAACATGAAGTTAAAAAGCAAAAGCAAGCACTTAAATGCTGATTAAGATCAACATTCTCTTTGCATCTGTTCTTTCCCTGAGGATAAGTCTATATGTTACCAAGAATCATGAAATAAGAAGGAAGTACTTCCAATTTTCAATTAGAAAATGATGGGTGAATATGTATCACTGAGAAGATAATTCAGCTTACTTGACATTGTTTCCCCAACAGGATACCTATCATCTGGATCTAGCTCTGCTTGAGTTGGTTGAGTTTGGGTTTTATTGCTTTGGTTTTGGTTTATTTGTGAGTTTGTTTTTTTCCTTTTCAAACATATTTATCTTCATTTCACCTGTCTGTGTCTGTATATATTCCGTACCAGTGATTTGGAAGGTAGAATTGTGTTAAAAGCATAGGTGGGTGAACAAGGCCTTCCTGCTTGGCTGGCTGTCCCAAAATGTTACTATGGAAACCATCAAATTCTGAATTTCTAAATAACCATATAAGCACATTTAAGAAGAAAAAAGACACGGAACTCCCAAAACTACTAAAAAAATCCCTAACAGTCTTTGCTAGTGTGTTTTCATGTTTGTAAAAAGATTTTGCAACAGACAATCTTTTCACTTGGTATAAATGGAATTCAATCAACACTTCATAGTAAACACTGCTAGATAAAGATGGTCAATAGATAAATTACAGTTGTTAAAACCAATTGTCCTGTGCTCAGTCTCACATAGTTGAGTCAATAGATTGCTTAATCATAGAGGAAGTAAGCTTCGAAAGCAAGAAAAGGTTTTGCATTACTTCTCAGGAAGTAGGAAATGTTAAACTTTGGACCTAGAGGACAGAAAAAAAAAAAAACCAAAAAAACCTTTTAAACTTTAAAAAATACTTTTTTAGTTTTAATCGTATTTTATATCTGTATTTTTCTAAACTGCTCTTTTTAAACTTCTTTCAAAAATTAATATGCTCCTGACCTTTCAAGAAGTATCTTTACAAGGTAGGTATTATATGTCTCCTACCTGCATTTTAAGGCATTCATTAGCTATTTAATCAGCTATTTTTATATTATGGCCTCTTTCAGAAGGTTTCCTTTACTAAAAGCAAGAAGTTTAAATGAATCTTGTTCTTTAGTGAGATGAGAAGACTCACCGGGGACACAGTTGCAGTACTGAAAGACTTCATGCTATTTTGTTTTTCTGCAACCACCCATATTTTAAGTTCACTGATTCTTCTGGTGGGGACTATCCCTGAACTAGACATGGTCTTCAGATGCTTTAGTGTATATTCTGTTACCTGCCCCTGCTGGCAGATTAGACTAAGACATCATCTCAGTTCTGAGGTTAAGCTGTAAATTGACTTTGACATATATGTTCTTTACTGAAAAATTCTTTGGGAAATAAAGAAGATCTTTTCAAGCAAAGCTGTGCTAACGAATTTTGATTGATATTTCTTAATTTTCTCAACACAATTTGCTGATATAATTTGTTAAGGGATGCAAGTAAAATAGCAAGATTCACTCCTTTGTTACCTCATTTGATGCTGGTTGAGAAGTTTAATAGGAAAGGAAAAGCTGTGCATGCACACTAAGCAGAAGAATTCACTTCTTCCCAGGGGCAGGCAGGTGCTCAGCCATCTCCAGGACAACAGGGCCCTACATGTACCAGTAACTTGGAAAGACAAATGCCATCACTTCAAATGTCACCTCCTCCCTCCTTCTTTCTCTCCCTTTATTTACAGAGCATGATGCCATATGGTCTGGAATATCCCTTTGGTCATTTTAGGTTACCTGTCCTGGTTGTGTCTCCTCCCAATCTCCCAAGCACTTCTGATCTCCTCACCAGCATGTCAGTGTGAAAAGCAGGAAAGGCCTTGGCTCTGTCAAAGTCCTGCTCAGCAAAACAAAAACATCTCTGTATTATCAACCCTGTGTTCAGCACAAATCCAAGACACAGTCTCATACCAGACATGGTGAAGAAAATATACTTTACCTCATCCAAGCCCGCCTATCTGCACAGTTTTATTCAAGATGTAATTTTAATCACAATTTTTTGTTGTGGATTGATATTGGCTGGTAGCCAGACACCTAGATAGCTGCTATGTCACTCTTCAACAGGACAACGGGAGAATTTAATACTGATAAACTCCTGGTCAAGATAAAAATAGGGAGATCACTTGGCAGGTACTGTCATGGCCAAAAAAAACCTCAGGCTTATGATTATTAATTTAACTTATTGTCAGTTAAAAATAAAGTTGAATGGTGAAAACCAGACATGAACTAAAATGCTTTTCCCTATATTCCTCATCCCTTTCCAAGGCTCAACTTCACTCCTTTATGTCTGACTTCCCTCCTTGAGCCTGAGCAAGCTGGAGCAGAGGGATGGAGGATGGGGGACTGCAGTCAGTCCCTAGCAGCTCTTCTCTGCCACTCCTTCCTTCTCACATTTCCCTGCTCAAGCCCGGACCACTCCCGCGGCCGCAGGGCCAGCCCAGCCCGGCCGGGCTCTCTCCCAGGCCGCAGGGCCATCCCTGCCGGCTCTCTCCTGCCCCCGGCCCTGCTCCCGCTGTCCCCTCGGGGCTCGCAGGGCTGTTTCTCGCTCGCTTCCCCTGGCTCAGCCCTGGCTGCCGGGCAGCGTTTTGCCCTCCCTTGCCCAGGCTTTCCCCGGGGCTGAGGGGCTCAGCCGTGCTGTGCGCTGGGGCCGCTGTGTCAGGTGTGGGAGCTCCAGAGAGATGCTCCACATGGAGCTGCCCCTTCAGCTCTGGCTGCTACAACAGCTTGTCAACACCCCCCCCGGACACG
>NW_005054359.1:2040435-2088221 GCF_000277835.1 Geospiza fortis | reverse complement strand
TAAACAAGTCTTCATCTGATTTTTTCTGAGTGCTACAATGCATTTTTTGTGACTGTAGACATGCCTGGGATCAAGAGCAGTGCTAGAGTCAAAATGGCAATTCTTTCATAAAACATTTCACCCTTTCTTCATTTGGTATTCTTCTCAAATAGCTAAAATATAACTGTTGTTGGCCCAGAGAATTTAGATGTTGAAGTAGAGGGATTATATGTAGTATAAAATATGCAAATAAAATTAATTATTTCAATGATCTTTTGGTTCAAGAATCCAGACACAAATCACCAAACTCTATCGTATCTTTGCAAGTCCACCGAATCACAGGAAGGTTGGGGTTGGAAGGCTTCACAGGAGATCTCCTGTCACAGATCTCCTGGGCAAAGCAGAGTGACATAGAACAGGTTGCTCTGGTTGGGTTTTTTAATATCTCCAAGGACAGAGATCTGGCCTCTCTGGGCAGCCTGTTTCAGTGTCTGACAACCTACCTGCTAAGATATTTGTACACACTGATGTGGTCCCCCCAAGGCTTCCAACTAAAAGGTTCCAACATTTTCAGTCACTTCTCAGATGATGGATGCTCCAAACCCTTTTCATCATCATGATCCTTCCCTGGACTGGCTCAGGTATGACCATGTCTTTCTTGTGTGGAGGAACCCAGAACTGGACACACTGCTGGTCAGTGCTGGGTAGACAGGAAGGATCACCTCCCTTCACCTTCTTTTATGTATTTCTAGTAAATGGTCCATGCTGACTCCAAGTCCTTTTAAGAGCTGCTTCCCAGCCATAGAGTAATTCATCCATAGTGTAGGACTTTGTTTTTCACTTTCTTGGACTTGGTAAGGCTCCCATCTGCTAATTTTTTTAGCCTGACCATGTCCTTCTGAACAGCAGCATAACCATGTGGTATCATCAATCACTCCTCTCATTTTTGTGTTCTCTGCAGATTTTCTGAGCACTCACTATCCCAACATCCTGGTTGCTAATGAAGATTTAAGCAGTATTTGCCCCAGTATCAACCCCTGAAATACATCACCAGTGACCAGCCTCCAGCTGAACTTTGTGCTACTGCTCACAACCATTTGTGTTTGACAGTGAGCTAAATTTCCTTCCACCTCATTGTTCCGTTATCTAGTCTGTTCTTCATTAGGTTGTTAATGAGTATGTTATGGTTTTGCAATACAATTCCAAAATTATTAATCTAGGCACCTTCAATTTTTTCCCTGCAAAACCAAAATTAATTCAACTGGTAGTTACATCAGTTAAATAAAAGTTATCATGCTGATCTTACATAAATATAACCCCCTTATTGCAAAGCGTAAGGCACTGTAGCAGTGCATAAAAACCATAACTAGAGCAGAATAAATGTGTAATTTAAAAAATCTATTCCATTCAAATGTCAACAGGTTAGTCACATTTATATATATATAGAATATAAGTAGCATGCAATATGTTATATGTATCTCATTATATAAACATATATCAGTTTTAATATATTACATATATTTCATATATATATTTTAAAAGACCCTCCAGTGTAAATATCGATGTGCAAACTGGTGAAAAGGAAATACAAAGTCACAAACAAAATCACTGCGGCTTGGGCCTGTTACCCATGTAATGTATTCAGTGAATTACAGGATTGCGTTCTATTTCTGTTCTGAAGTGATTTCACCTGCACTGCCACTGAGAAACGAAATTGCATGAGTAAATCTGACAGTGTGATGTATAGTCCACAGTAGAGCATCCACACCAGGATGAGCCATACCAGGGGCCCAATCCAAAACCCAGTGCAATCAGCAGAGGGGTCCCTGAATCTTTCGAATTGGACTCTTTTGAAGTATTTGGTCTGTAATATGTGATGTCATGTTTTGGTGACAGAGGAGAAATTAGTTTTTCCTTTGAATATTTTCTACTTTCACTGTAGGTGGTACCACAGAGCATTTTTCATCTCGGGCAGGGATCAACTTCAGCAGTTTTATTTTTACAGTGTACAAAACTTTCCATAGAACTCCAATATCTTTACAGCTGAAGAAAATTACACATGCTTAGAGCTATGTGAAACTCAACACTTTCTATCCAGACAATAGCACCAAATCTTTTATCTAGTTAAATATGCAACCATGAGATTTTCTTAGTATTTTAAGTTCCTGGTTTTATGTAAATAAATAAATATATAATTAATTTTATATATATATACCCTAAATCCAAACAAAGTTTTTCTTATACACACACACATCTATAATTTCTTAAACTGAAAATCATTACTTTAGACATACTTTTAGATAAATCTAGCCCACATTTGAGATTAGTTTTACTGCTGGGTTTGTTCTACAATTGACTGTAGAACACTACTGAGTTGGCATTTCTAATATTCCAAGATCAAGAAACTTTATAGGCATTACTGGTAGTACACTAGATCAAACCAAGAATGTTCACTAGATAAAAAACTATGCTCACCAAGTGCTAACCTAGAAAATTTAATATTCGTAAAACTCATGTCGTGCAAAAAAACCAATTTACTTATAATAATATTTGATAAAATATATTTCTTTTTCCCGACGATTCTACTAGATATTTTCTGATTTCTTTTTAAGATTATGGAATGTAAATGTTTTAATGTGTTTTCTTGGAAGTTATCTTACCTTTATTTTCCCCAAAATCTCTACTTTGCTTCTGCCAAATGGATGTCTCCACTAACATATCAAAAAACATTTTTATTGTCATGACTGTGCATCTTGATCCATTTAATTTTTCAGTTACTCACAGTAATATTGGATTAAGTGTAGTATTTTATGCTTTTTATGATCCAAACCCAACTTGTTTTCTCTGCATGTTTTGGCAGGAGTAGAGAAATTAGATGTGGCATCTGCCAAGGAGTTAATAAGATTTGAACTCAATTTTTATGTGGTTCTAATGAGTTGATGCCTTGATACTTCTAGAGGTGTCTTGTACAATGTAAATATTTAGTAATTTACTTTGAAGCTTCATTAGATTTACTGATTCACTGCCATGATCTGGAGGAATTTTTTCAGGTGTTAATTTAATTTTGGTTCATGTCTTTTTTAGTCACATTTAGTCAAGCTATTTAAGAGACGGACTTTGTGAATGAACAAAAAACCCCAAAATTAGATAGAAATCAACACAAGTAGCAAGACTAAGAAGAATTTTTGTGCACATGAAATGTGGTTCATCATTTCAATGGTATTTCAAATTAAAATGTGTGAAAATGAAAAAAACACGAAAGAGCTGAATTTTAAAAAGTCATTAAAATAATGAATTCATAAAAATATTTTGTTTGTTTCTGAAGGGGCAAAAAAAAGTTTTACCTGAAAAGTTACCCTAAAATAAACTGTAGAGAAGTTGATTTGAAGCTTAAAAGGAGACTGTAATTCTAAAAAAGACATGTCTCCTTCCTAAAGCCAGATCCACTGAGGTGCTTAATCCCTTGCATCATTTTCAGCTCATGATTAGTTCTGCTGTAGTTTAATGATTGCAGAATTATATGACTGAATTTTAAACACAGAATTATGTGTATTTTTGGTGAATATAAATCCATCTTTCTGGGGTTTATTTTAAAATAATACCCAAGTAAGACTTTAGAACTAAAGACTTTAATCTTACTCTTCTTTTACATCAAATTAAGAAGTTTTTAATAAGGTTTTTTCCCCTAGAATTTCAGCCGGGAAATTTAGGACACCCTAAAATATATTCTATTTTCTCAGGAACTACCAAATCCATCTGTCTTGCTGGCACTGTGATATAACATTTTGTTCTATAATATAAAGTTAATAAGTTAATAGAGTTTACAAACACTGAAAATAATTTGTAGGATTAGTAGAGAACTATTTTTCATAAATGGAAGTGTGCTTCAAATGAATTTTCTTAAACCATTATAAATAAATATCTAAAGGAAACACGACAGTGAGGAAATCTTTTTCCACAAAATAGTCCATGGTAAGAAGAAAAATATATAATCTTTCACCATATTTTCTTTATTTTTTATTTTTTTCAAGTATCTTGATATAGGGTTTGCAACATACTCTCTCTCATTTTTAAACAGGTAGCTATGAAGCAAATAGTGAAATTCCTTGCAAAGTTTCTTTATAGTTAAGCGTATGACTTAGAAACTAAATGCATTTTTTTTCTTTAAGTAGAAAACCTTATTCTTCATGCTCTAACTATTTTAATGAAGATTTTCCCATTACTACCTGGCTTGCATTTTTGTTTTTCATTTTCAATCACTTTATCTCACAACGGAGATTTCTTATCTGTTGTTGCACTTATACAAACTAATAAACTTGTTCATTCGTAGCTTTTAGATTGATTTTTTTCTCTGCTGATTTTTTACAAAGGAAAGGACTTTACAGGTATGGGCTAGACAGATACAGCTGATAGTTTTTGAGCCTTGGCTGTTTGTATTTTCTAGGTAAAGCCACTAAGGCTGCACAAGTTAACAAATCAGAGATAAGAAACTTCCTTTAAAATTCACATACCACACCAAAAAAAGTCACAGTGGCTTTATTTTTAAAAGGTATGTAATGATAAAAAGTGGGGCAAATCAAGAGTCCTCCTCCCATTATAGTTTATAAATTTCACATCAAACAACTAAAAGATAGAAGCCATTGGGCAAGTAGTTCTGTGAGTCTCACTTAGTGGAAGCTAAACTTGAAAATAGGAAATATGGCTTTGGACCTTCTGAGGCTGAAAAGAGGCTAGGTCTCATATTTCCAGCTTCCTGAGGGTGTTTAAAACCTCTCAACTATTATGTAAAATGTAGGTACCATGGACATTGACAGAATGGTTCTTTGAGCAACCATATTTTGGAACAGATAAAAAGACTAGTTCAAGCTATGTTCCATTACTCAAAATCCTAAATTGAAAAAATTGTGTCTGTACAATGCTGATTTAGGAGCCTAAGTCTAAGAGAATTTCCTGTTTACTATCTAGTTGCTTTTTTCAATGGTTTTGAGACTATTCTGCAAAGGATCCAAATTTGTTACACGCACTACAGTAAACCCATGAATGTAGTTTCAGGTTTTGCATTATTCTTCATGGACTGAGCAGGTAGGGAGGCATCTGCAAGTGTCTAAGCCTTTTCTTTTGCCCTGATTGCTGAGAGCCTTATGAAGATGTCATTTTTGTAGCAAAAAAAAATAATTGTTTGACTGTGTCCCTTGGACAAGAAAATTTTCTCCAAAATTACAATCTCTTTCAGTCTTGCATGGAAATATTTTTCTATTAGATAAAAAGCTAGCATCCTTTAGTGAGATGCTGTTACTTCATTGCCACCCCCTCAATCCACCACACCCCAGTATCACACATCATTTATTGTAAAATCTTGAGGTTGAAGTTTAGAACCATAGTGGTCACAAGTACTTTTTCAACCAAATAACTTTCTTCTGCCTTGAAAACAGTTTACAAACACAAAATTCCTTTAATGACATCTTCTGAAAGCATCTCAGGCAGCACATTGTTGAAAACTGTCCTGTAAGCAGTTCCTCTTTGCTTGGTGAGGGGCCAGCAACAGCACTGCCCAGAGATTCCATTAAGGACTCCACAAAATTTCTAAGTATCCAGTCTCCCTTTAAAGATGATGACAATGCTGAACATGAACACAAAGACCAGGCTAATATTTTTATTTGTTATCCCAAACTGGAGAATTTTTAATGACAGAATCACTGTAATGCCTGGTGCTTGAATTAATGGAATGCTGATGGCTAAGAGTCTAAATAACCAAAGTGCTTTTTGTTCCATCTGCTAATGTTACTCTTCTGTTTTTAGAAGATTAGTTCATCCTTTTTGTTGTACAGCTGTTCTTTAAGTTTCAAACTTACATTGAAAAACATTCCTTTTTCAAAAATTACATCTGCAAGAAGTGGGAGTAGAATCCCAAACCAAAAACATCTATTATTCATTTATTTAGTACACATTTTTTTCTTCAAAAGATACTGAATTCATTATAGAAGAAAAAAACCAAAAACATTTCTCCAGGTAAGGTGTGCTACCCAGATGTTACAACATAGCTGATGGGGGACAAAACTGGGCAAGTTCAAATCCTGCTAGCAGCAAGATTAGGAGAACATGTAGTGTGGACTAGCAAGTTAAACAGCTCTTAATGAGTTCTGTGTTATGTCCATGGTGCTACAAAGCACTTTAGCTAACTAGCTGAATGATAACCTGTTTTCATCTATGCAACTCCATTGCCACAGCAAGGGAACAATCTGATTTATTCTGTAGGGACTTTTGAGACTTATGAAGCAGTCAAAATGGAAACATCCTCACAGAATAAATCAGCTTTAATGTTGATGTGCTAATTAACTGCCTACTAATAACTTCTGTGACTTCTAATTCATGCTTTCTAATAGGCACTATTATTCCAGTACTATAGAAATCTAGGTGAATATTATAAAATGAAATAAAATTTAAAAAAATACACTAATTAGATTCTCATTTGAGTCTGATTTTTGGGGATAATGTTATTTAATTGGGTCATTCTCAAGGGATGTTAAAAGTGGTACAAGGTGGTCTTAGAAGAAGAAAAAAAAATTGAAAAGAAGGACAAATTTAGGAAACGTTGGAAACCCTGGTTAAATGTGAGACCCTAATAGTGTAAACTTTTCTGTGCAGGCAGTTTCCAGCTTACCGAATGGTTGCAATGAATCATCAAGTGTTTATAACATATAGATTCTTTTGTGGAGTTGATATCTACAGACAAATCTTATAATTCCTGATAATTCCAGTCATGCCAATTTTGAAAGATGCACAGATCCAAACAGAAACATTCCATGTAACCTCTGAGTCCAATTAAAAACATAAACCAGAAACATAAACTACTTGAACACAAGTACTAGGTAACCATTCTTTTAAAGAACTGTATCAGAGAAAATTTCATAGGAATTGATAACCAATGGACATATACCTTCCCAGGTGTAGGAAATAGAGTGCAAGCCAAGAGCATTTATCACTTAAAAAAAAAAAAGGCAATATGTTTGGCAATTTCATTGTTCTAAGCATGTAGTCCAAGTTGATTTCTGCACATTTTAGTGCAAGTAGAATTTCAGTAGATGTTGAATGTTAAGCTACTTAATATAGAAATAGACATTTATTACATGCATACTCAGTGACTAGTGGAATGTGGCCATCTGTAAAAGTGTCTTGGTCAAAGTCAGTGGATTTTATCAGTGATTTTTTGGTCTTGAGGAGATGCTACAGACATGAAGGGAAAAAAAGGATAAAAAAAGAACAAGAGGTACTAGAATTGAAAACAAAAAAATGCAAGTAATATTAAAATGCAAACAAAAAGTTTTGAAATTGATGTTACTATTATTTTAAGCAGTTTTAATTATGGTCACTTATTGGAGTAATTCACTTTATTTATAACAGTTACATATGATTTGATTCTCAGACTGAGATTTTTAAAAGAACTTCTGACAGGTATCTAATTCCCATTCAATTCCCTAAAGTATGATAGGTTCATTTCAAGTAATGTAGGTTACCCTGGTAATCCATGGCCTGTGCAATACAAGGTAAAATAACCTCCTGATGTTTCCTGATGTTCCAATCCAGCAGTTCTTGCTGGGCATAATGGGTATAAAACACCACTCTCTCAACCCTCACTTCTCTATTTTTCATGCACAATTTCTGTGACAGACACATCATGCTGTGAAGTAAACACTCCTAAGCCATAATTTAAGCATTTTTTTTCTTCTTCAAAAGCAACGCAAAGGAGCAACAAGATGTACAAAAAATGAATTCTGATTTTGTTGGTGTGCCTTCTTCAGCTTGTGTTCTTGTTGGTATAATGGACTTCTGAGCCTCTGTTGGAATCTGATTGCATTATTAAATGGTTTTTGAAAAACAGAAATGTCAAATAAAAATAGGTTCTTCTTTACTTGTAAGCATACCCCAGAATCAATTTCTGAAAACCAATGCACACAACGTCTGGCAGGTGTATTCTAGTATTTTTATAGGGTATAATGAAGATTTGTTTTACTTGCATGACACAGATTGTTAGTTGGGCTTTTGAGAAGGGATAGAAGTTTAAACTGAACTTGTGTACAAAATGGAAAGCAGAATAATTAATTGTGCTCAGGTTTAATTGAGATTTCCTTCCTTTTTTTTTTTCCTGTTAGACAGTTATTCACTCTACTAAATATTCTGCATTTTCCTCTCTCTTCTCACTTTTTTTATGTTGCATTCTTTTCTTGAGGTGCTTAGAGGGGTTTTTCTGTGGTTTTTTTCCTCTCTCTTTTTGGTTTTTTTGTTGTTTTTTTTGTGGGTTTTTTTCTGGGTTTTTTTTTTTTTTTTTGGTTGATCTTTTAAAAAATCTTCTTTAACTCCTACCCTTCTCAATTTATTTCCCAGCAATTTTTTTTTGGTTACCACTGTTGTTTTCTAATTATTCCTACTACTCTTAATGGATGACTCTTTCTCCTCTTCCTTGAGGTTTCTGCGTTAATATAGATTGTCTAATATTTGAAATCTTGTCACAATTTTCTCTTGAACCATTTTACTTTTTTTTCACTTTTGAATATTTATAGTCTTTTAAGATGTTTCTCCAGTGTTTTCTTCTTGGCATATTTTTATTCAAGGTGCTATTAAAATGTATTTGTTTTATCTGTGTGGTTGGGACAAATTTTAAGCTTTCTACTAATTATGTATCTAAGTATTCAGAAATGTAAGATAATTAAAAATACCCACATATGATGGAAGGAGGTAGGAAATTAATTTACTGTAAAATTTATTTTCCATATGGATTAATCATTTTCCTGTAACAAATGCTATAAGAAAACATCTGCCGTGACTAATTTTTAATCGTTAATTGAATTTTCTTACTTTTCCTCACCCTCCTTTTTTTTTAATTTATGAAAGTGATAGTATTTTTGCAACAGATTTCTCTATGACAGTTATTACTTCCTAATTTTTTTAGAACAGTTTGCCATTTAGGAGGAATTTTGACAAGATATTCTTTAAAATTACTTCTAGATTCTTGCTATGCCCACACGTATATTGTGCCCGTTCTTTTGACCTGAGAATTTTGAAGACTGAATCTTTTTGGGTATCACAAAATCTAAGGAACACTTTGTGTTTAATTACAGGTGTTACAAGAAAGGAAAACCTTCCTAAATTATGAGAAGTTTATATTCTACTGACAGAATGCAATTAAACCTAACAAAGCTGCCACTTACTAATTCATTAACCCCCACTTCTTTCTTAAATTTTTTGCTTGGGAAGGTCTTAACTTTCAACTTGCTAGGTTTGTGGAATTAGAAATCTGAGCTCCACCATTCCCTTCTATAAAACTTTATAAAGAATCTCATCAGCTTACAGCCAAACAGTAGTCTCCCTCAGGAACTGTCATGGCATTACACCTGTATATCTGTTGTACACAGAACACTGTTCTTTACAAAAAATACTCAGATTTTTACAGGGAGAATAATGATTTACCAAAAATAAGGGTAAAGAGTCTATATTTTGATCCTTTCACTTAGCTTTGTAAAGTGCAAGATGTCTAGTAATTAACTTTGTTATGACTGAGGTGCAAATTACTTCCAAAATTTAATTGGGAATTAATTTTCCAAGAGAGCCATTTTTGGAAATCTGGGGAGGTGATTATATTAATATTTTGGCATCTAAATGTCTTTGCAAGGGCAGCGTTCAAACACAGGCTTAGAAGTTATGCTCAAATTTATTTATGCCTTTGGTGATTAATGTGTATTTAAATGCTTTGCTGAATATTGATTTTAGCATGTACTAAACTGCTTGGTTGAACTGGGGTCAACTTGAAGCATTTTAGCTATATGCTAAATTGAGTGGGCTTATTCATTTAGCTTCTGCACTTAAAAGGTGAAAAATTGCAGCTGCTGCCAATATGTAGGTGCAGAGAAATTTCATTTATATTACTAATGATGTCTGTAAATAAATTTAAAAAAAACCTGTAATTTTATACATAGAGTTTTTTACCCTGATTTCCCCATGAACACACATCAGAACAAAGTATCCAAACTCATAGTAAGACTGCTTAGAAGCAAAAATGGAAAATACTGTGTTGGAAGTAAAACATTTGGATCTCACTGAAACTTCCATTTCTCAGTCTATAAAACGTGAATTAACTCACATTCAAGTGGCCTATCTGCATTGACATACATAGATAAGTTTGACTGTAAGTATCAAATGTTTACTCTTGGTTGTTTTTTGGGGGAAGAGGGCATTTCAGTTCAGCAATTTCTTTTCTTGGCATAGCCCATGATATACATTTTTTGCATACTAACTGAATAAAGTTTTTAAAATTATCAGCTGGTTTCAAGTTTTTTGAAATTAGCTTTACTATGAAAGATGTCTTTATTATTTAGCATTAACATTGTGAATAGCAGAAAGTTGGCAATATTTCACATCACTTGTGTCCCAGAATCATAATTATGGTGTAATGTACAAAGCTTGCCACTTAGAAGGTTAAGCAATAAAGGTACTTCTGTCTGTAATACAAAAGCCTAATTCTGATTGTATTTAAAAGAAAAATTATTTGGAAGTTTTGTGATTTTACTGGCTTTTCTGAATAGATGTTAGTCATACTCTTATTTAAGGCAAGTAATTATTTTCTCAAAGAGGTGGTATCTATTTTCTTCATTGACAATAAATAACAGATAATAAACACATTGTTTGGTATCTTTTCAGTGCTAGATATACATGCAGCTGAGGTTTTTAATAAATAATGGAATTAACAAAGAGAGCTCAAGCATCTCAAACAAGGCATAACAGTAGTGATAATGTTTCTCTCCATGTGGCTTTTCTTTCTGAAGATTTCCAAACCACTGTGTGAACTTTGCCTATAACATTGGAACAAGGACTGGAACAATCATATCTGGTTTGCTGGAATCTAAGTATGCAATTGGATATCGTCACTAATATTCATTTACTCTTTATGTAGCACAACAGTAATGGGTTAGGTGGCTTTTTGGGGAAGGATATGAGAAACATTTCCAATATTTCTCTTTTTCTAAGTTTGAATGCTATTTCTTGTGACTAAGATAGCTTCTAACATTTGTAACTACCAGGAACTCTAACCTGAAATCAGAACTTGTAAGTTTATCTTTGAGAATGAGCTGGTGAGTTCATCTTATGGTGAAGCTTATTTAAAGTGCAGTATAGTTGGGCCTACACTCATGTTATAAATAAACTGTGAAATCAGTCCATGTGTGGTAGAGAAACCCACATCAGCATTCATAAGATTTAGGCAAAATACTGTGTGTTTCTGTGCATCCCTAGTACACCTCCACACTTCTGCTCTGCTGCTGGCCTGTTCACTTCTGCAGGGTTTCTAGAACTTGCAAATGCTCATGTTGCTTCCTTCCTTCCCAAAGCCCTGAGATAATGAAATCATGTAGAAAGAGCTAGGTTAAGATTTCTATCTGAACTGAGGACACAGAGAGCTTTTCCCAGCGGCCAGGCTCAGGTACCTTTCAGCCCATGGGAGAGGTACCCATGCTGGAGCGGTGGATGCCTGGAGGAGGCTGTGATCCAGTGGGAGAGCCCACGGAGAGAGGGGCCCTGCTTCCAGGCTGGAGCAGCCTGGCCTTGGAGGACTGCACCCTGTGGAGGAGCGACCCACACAACAGCAGTTTTGGGAGGACTGTTTGCAGCAGGTGTGGTATGGCTGCTGCTTGTGAGAGTGGACCACACCAGGAAAGTTCACAGAGATCTGTACCCGGTGGGAGGGACCACACGGCCTCACAGGGGAAGGACTCCTCTCCCAGAGCAGCAGAAGAAAATCTCAGTGATGAACTGACCAAAAAACCCCATGCCCTATTTCCCTGCACTGTCAGTGGGAAGGAGGAAGGGACCGGAAGGGAAAAGGTGTTTTAAGGGGTTATCTTACTTCTCATTATCTTCCTCTGATTCTGTTAGTAATAAATTCAGTTTGCAACTTTAAGTTGAGCCTGTTTTGCCCTTAAAGTTTTTTCTCCTGGTCTGTCCTTATCTTAACTCATGAACCCTTTGTTAATTTTTTTTCCTCTCCTCTACCCAGTTGTGCCAGGGGAGGCTGAGCGAGTGACTCTTGTGGGTGCCTGGTGTTGGGCCAGTTTCAAACCACTACAGTCTTTTGAGGCACAAGTATTTGTAAGTGAAGGATTCCTGTTTTGGGATGATTAACTCACTCTTGAAGTTCTATTAATTTTCGTGAAAATATGCTGCTTACATAAAACCGCTTGGAGAAGCCACAAATACGGAAATTTCAGATGTGGGCTTAACCTCATTTCAAACTTATTTTGCCCTGCAAAGGATGGTCTTTGCATCCTGTCCCCCTGATGGCCACCTGTCTTCCTTTCTCTCTTGATCATGAGTACTACTGATACCATCTGACTGCTGACTGCTTTTGGGTCCAAAGTCTACAGCATCTGTCTTAAGCAGAAATGATCAGCCTTCCAGGCCCTTCAGCAAGTGGGGTTCCTTGCTGGTGGTGCCAGACTGCTCTTATTCTAACAACTTTTGTACCAAGGGCTATTTTCTGTTCATTAGTTTACAGCTAATGTTTGAGAGCTCCACAGCAGCCTACACTTGCCCCCATTTACAAAACCTACTACTGTTTAAGTTCCTTAAACCTTAAGCATGTGTAATATCCACAGAGTAAAGCTGAAAAAGGTTAGGCAGTAGTGCCTTAAACTTTAGATGATTGTTATTGCAGCTAACATCAGTTCATGGCAGAACAAATACAGGTAAGTCTCAATATGCTGCACTGACTAGTTAAAATAAGGCCCAAATAATTTTAGTAGTAGTAGCAGTGGTAGTAGTAGTAAGAGCAAAAGTTCTGATTTATTTCAGGTACAGAGTTGATGTTGAAATCACACCTTAAATCTAAGATAATATTAGAGATACCCGGAGGGGAAAGTAAAATTTATTCTGAAATGCACAATTTGCAGAACATAAAAGAAAATAATTAATAACAGAAAAATAAAGCAGTACATCCTGTCACAGCTAACTAATAATATTGTTTTAAATGCAATTAATGCATTAAAATAGCCACTTTAAAAGTACAACATAATAAATAATCATAATAAAAAAATTATAACCTAGTAGGTGCACCAAATAGGACAAATAAACTATTTAAGAAAGAAGTGCTTTGAAGACACTGGAGAAGTTACTAGAAGTGAGAGAAAATTTTATATCCTTTATCTGTTGTTGTTGGCAAAATTATTTATAATCATTTCAATCAAGATAATTCCTTGCAATCTTTTACTCTATAGAAGCTTATGTTGGCCTCTGCACCTAGTCTCAGAAATTCTGCTGAGATTAATTCTAATCTAACAGGTAGATTCTGCTCAGAGAAATTTTTGCAGGACATGAAGTATCTTTAACTAAGGAACCAATAGCTTATTTTCTATGATCAAAGAATTTAGTATGCATATACCTAACACTACTATGGCAGAAAACCAAGGGAACACTTTTCATCTCATACACAAGTAACTTTTGAGGTCATCAGCATCTGTGAGCTTCATTGTGAGTCGTGCTGAAATAGACAGAATTGCATGTTGCTGCATTTTATAATTCCCTCCAGCAATTGTGGGGAAGAAAATGGTCTGAGTTAGGTGAGCATTGGGAGAATCAAATAAAAGTGTACAGGAATGAAATTACTCAGCCTTATAGTTGTCACTGTCTTTGTTTATTAGAGTCCATAGCCATAATATTTATTATTTGCTTGTATGTAAGATTTATGCACTAGTCACGCTTACATTGGTAGACAACAAAAACAAATATCTACAGAGTTTCATTGTTTACCTGGTGGCTTTTTATTGATCTTCAGGCTAATAGCTAAAGTCATTGGTCATTATCTATTTATCTAGCTAGAGAAACACATGCACTAAGTATTTTGGCAAATATCCAGATGAGAAAAAGCAAAAATCTAATACTCTACAAGAGTGTTTAATATCTGAAAAATACCTTATTTTGGATAAAGCAAACCTTTCCATTTTTACTATGAGGGATTGAATAAGGATTGGATGTGTGGTAAGGGGGTCATGAGAAAAGTTTGCGCAAACATTTCATTTTCAGTCACTTCTAAAAAATCTTTTGTCATGACTGTTTCCAACTTCTCTGCATTAATAAAATCTACTCATTTAGAATCTATCTTTCCTGAATATGATCTCTACAGACAAAGATTTATGGCATTTAATATATTTTGAAGCTATCCCAGAAAAAGCAATCCATCTTTCTAAAAACATGTTTATGTAAAAATTAAAGTTAGAGAAATAATTTGCCACACTTGCAAGACAGTCATCTCTGCCCCGTTTTACAAAAGCAATTTATTTCTATGGACCAGAACAAAAAAACCCCAGAGGATTCTCCCGAGTCTATTTCTAATGAAATTATTAGCAAAAGATAAAAAGCATTCAGATGGTAATCAAGGAATAAATACATATTTGTCAACAGAGTATTGATGAAAATGCAACCTTTGCTTATGTAGGACCTTTAAAATCTACTAAATATATTAAGAAAGCATATGGATATTTATGAGGCATAAGCTTCTCATCAGCTTGTCACCTGCATTTCTCTGACCCAGAAATGCAAATAATTTTTGTAGGTTTTAAATAGTCTCTTTAAGTGATGAGGAATGGGTTATCTGATGAAACAATGTGCAGACCTGCCAATATCTCTGGCTAGTTCCTAATAAAGTTAATGCAGTCAGAGAGGCATGGTGGCATGTAATGGGATCTCCTCAGTGTTGAGCAACCAGGGGGGGAGAGATAATCCTTTCACATGTATTGCATCTGTAGCCTCCATTCAAGCAGAATCCACATTCCAGAAACTCATTAAAGCAGTAATTTGACCTCTTCCACCATCATATTTAATATTTGGGCACGTAGCTCATAATGACTTGGGTGTTAATTTCTGTAATTTGTGATCCTCTTTGACACTGGAAGCTAAATTTGTCCCTGTTTACCTTGGAAATTAGCCACTCTTCCATAAATTAGGAAGCCATCCCGACTGCTGGATGGCAGGAGGCAACAAATGCCTGCAGAGCTGGAGCAGGTCTGTGCTGCTAAACTGGGTGACCCCAGCCGAGGGTGTCTCAGCAGAGCTTTCCCTGAGGTGCCTCTTTAAATACAGCATAGGTTTGACTATGCAATGGTGCAATACCACTTTTGCAGTCCTTTCCACATGATAATAGTGAGGGAACCTAGGAGTAGGAAGATATAAAGATGTTTCCAGGTATAAAATGCTCCTTCCTTTGTGAGAATGTTGTTTTCCAAAATCTCCTGTTCCTTTATAGAAGCAATGCTGGCATCCTTAGGAAAAGTTTTTAAAACCTGTCCTGTGAAAGCCCCCAGGAAAGGACAGAGATACTTTAAACAAACAGACATATATGTGTAGATGCTTCTTCCTGCTTTGGAGGGCTCTCACATTTTATTTGTCCCCGTTTTTTTTTGGTCTTTTGTCCACATTTTCCTGTTTCATTGTGAATCTGTGCTCTGTCGCTTCTTCTCCAACTCTAAGAGGATGAAACAGAAGAAGAAGCTGGAAGCAATTGCCTATTAATTGCTGTTTAAAGTTCCCTGCCACAGTGGGTTGCCCCCATGCTTTCTCTTCATTATCAGAAGCTGCAGTGTGAGAGTGCAGAAATCTGCTGGACTTTTAATTGTCTGTGTAGCAGTGGAACAAGACCAAACCTCTTCTGATCACATGAATAATCTTCTAATAATTTTGGCATGTAATTTAATGACACAGGTTAAATCCAAGATAGGAGAATTAATGGGCATATATAAGACAAATTTTATTCAGTCTCTATTATACTTATCCTGTTCTTAACCTCTAGGTAAAATAAGCTAACATATAACTAAGATATAGTACCAGGTAAAGCACTATGGCTGTATGCAACCATTCAAAGCCTTCAACCTTTTGTTTCTCTTGGAAATTCTTTCTAGACAATGTAAATATAAAAGCATAATGTTTTCTCCATGGAATTCATAAAAAACAGTAAGTACTGGCCTAGCAATACACTAGCAATAAAACTGAGTTCCAATTTTGATTCCTTAGCTGACAGGATCATTGATTACCTGTTATTTCCATTCCTGAGATTTTTTTCCTGGCTCTAAATTAAGGGTTTTAACTGAAAACATGTGCTGCTCATTAGCTCGGCTACTGCCACACCTGTGCTGTTCTTCTGTTTATAACTGGCTTTTGCTTAGTCCAGGCTCATACATATTATTCTATTTGCCGTTATTGCAGTGGCTAGAGGATTTATCTACTCTTATTGGCATTTCTATCCTATATTTCAAGGGCAATAGAGAGGACTGACTTGACTAACAGAAGCAAAGAGCTTTTAACCTAAAAGATGGGGAAAATTAATTGTTTGTGACTAGGTTAATGCTCAAGAACACTCTTTTTTAAAGTGGGTATCTCCTAAAGATTTGCAAAATTTTGACTAGGAATTAGATGGGTTTTTTTCATTAAATTGGCTGGATTGAAGAGGGCTACTTTGTTTTGTAGTGCTGAATATGTTGGCATCTTTTAGCTAGACTTTTTTGCTTAGAAATATAGATGTTGATATTTTAGACTTGCCTATGATGTGACTGCTTATGCTTTGCAAGTAAACTGACACAGTCACCTTTTCTATCTTCAGAGCTTGGAGCGTGAAGCCTAGCTATAAAGGCTGTGTAGTCAGTGAATATGTCGTTCTAGATGTTGACTAATCCTCTCCTGAATAAGGTGTATGAGTCTGATAGCTCTTGATTGTGTTCAAATAATTGAAGTGAGATACCGTATTTACAGACAGTGAACCTATGAATTCAGTGTAAGGCATCTACATACTTACTGCAGCTGAAGAATTAAAAATATCTGTAAAATGAAGGAAGCTGGTGAAAGAACCTAGCTAGCATGTGCCATCCCTGATTTTTGTCTATTCACTGAGGCAGCAAAAGGCTGGATGTAACTTGCTTCTCCTCAAACATGCTTTGTTTAGGAGTAAGCAGAGAGGGGTAAGGTCTTACTGTAGAACTGCCTTTGGCTATTCCTTTTTGGGAATAAAAGGAATCCTTTAGTGAGATTGATAAACAGTGTGTTGATTCTGCCTGCCATTCAGCAGTAATGCTTAGCTGCTTCTAAACTCTTGTTATGCTATCCTTAGCTTCCATCTTTTATGGCCATTTTCTTCAGGGGACTGAGAGAGAAGGGTGAATACCTCAAACTAATAAAGTTGGTTCCTTTTCTTCCTCAGAGTACTTCTTGAATTTTGAAAACTGAGTTTCTACTAGAACATTCAGGAAAAAACTTGCCATCAGGATGGATCTTTTAGTGCTTACAGGGTCTTTGGAGGCAGGGAATAGTACAGTTTAGGGTGGGAATTATAAACCAGTGCTTCCAGTGAAAGGTTGTACCATAAGGTCAGACTCTCTTTAATTACTCGAAACCTTACCGGGAAAATAACCATAAGAGTCAGACATGATCAGGTGCAATTATTTTGCTGTACAGAAAGTCTGTTGGAATAATCAAGCTGATCTTCATGTAATGGTAACATTGTTGCAAGGGCTGGAGATAAAACTGTTCAAAGTGACTGTATGGAGAGGCAAGGTGCAGTGGTGTATGAAGAGATGCACACCTGCCTGAATTCTGTTACTCTGAAGTTCCACACATCTTAATTTTTTTGTCCTCAGTTCCAGGCCTGTAAAATAGGACAGATATTTTTTCATCTCATGAGATTTTGTAGTAGCCATTACTTTTTTGTTTGTTCGTTTTTGTTGGGTTTTTTCAGCAAGGGGGAAGGTTTGTGAAGTACTTCGATGCCAGAATAATGAGGACTATAGAAAAATCTATTAAGGGAATTACTAATTCTGTCTTCTTGGCAGGTAGTAAATAAAATTTGAGGTCACAAAATGGCTGGTGAATAGGAAGGAAAATATTGACTAGTCAACCAGGAAATATTTACTGTCCTTTCTGAGTTTCTGATTTAAGCAGGGAACTTGTGGAAAATAAGTTGTTTGTAATTAAAAATGAATCATAACATATATATTGAAGGGAAACAAGGATTAAAAGGTATCTGATGTTGTTGAAGTTCTGAGCACTTCTCTTTATGATTCTGTGTTCTTTATGGAGTGTGTGTGGGATTAGAAATAATAATTTACTTCTGCATTTAAGTGATGTGCTGCAGAGGAAAATAAAATTAAAACTTAAATCCTCTAGGAAGAGGAAGACGGATACTGGATATGGCTTGAATTACAGATCTGTTTGCATGAAGAAAGTAATTTTTGCAAAGAATATCCTCATCATTGCAGTTCCATATTGCCCTGCTGCATAGCTCTTGGATCTGAAAGCAGTTAGGAAAGCATAGTTTGACAGAGTGGAACAATTCTCTGACAACAACAAGACCAGGTGCCTTTGTTCAAACTCATGGAAAGTGACTGACTGATGGGTAACATGAGTAATCTGCTGCTAGGAGTTCACTCATGGCTGTGGCAACAAAAGCACAGCTGTTCAGCTTGAGCTGGGTGCCTTGGCAAAGCTTCTTTGTACAGCCTTGTAACAGCCTTTGAAATACTTGAGGTAGGTTTGTATACATGTGCATTGCTATGTGCTCTCAATGGTCTTTTTCTCTTGTCAAATGCTCTCATAAATAAACATACTGAGTCATTTACTTGGTTGGCATCATTGACCTTATCACAGGAAAAGCATGGAGCTGAAATCTAACTTGCAGATATTACAGACATATGCATTCTGCTAGAGGCAGTCTAAAATCCAGGCTCTGTCCTGCATCCTGGCATTCAGAAATGTTCCTGGCCTTAGTTTCCAGTGATGTGTCTTCAAATATGACTTCAGATCGAATGTGTAATCTTTCTGCATTAACTACACACTTAAAAATATTACCAGGTTCATAAAATAAAATATGAGAGCCCTAGGGGTAAAATAAAGAGACCTGTTTTACATAAATTAATTGTTTAATTTGGTATTTGTCAAGATATGTATTTTATCAGGGAAACTAGAATTACTTAAGAACTTAAGTGTTATTTTTCATTTTATTCTTTGGGCAGATAAATTAATTTGACCAACTAACTTGTTGCTAAATCTCTTGCTTCTTCTTCCTGAGGTACTATTCAATTATCATCTTCCCTTTCAAAAATACATCTAATGTTCACTTCACCATTTTTATACCCCCTGCTGCTCTCTGAGACAGAAAAACATATTTTCTGGTTACTCTTCATGTAAGCCACCCAAAAAGGTGATGGCACATGATGCCTGAGAAATATTTCTAGTTTTATAATGAGTCTTTCTGGGTCTTCCAATGCTCCAACATTTTAAATTTCCAAAACTGTGTTGACATTAACGCTGTAACAAAGACTTTGAATGCTATTATTTGCAGGCAAGCTCTTCCAAAACAACAGACCAATTTTAAGGCTTAGCCTGAGACATCTCAAGACACCCTGTTTTCAAAGCAGACTTCTTGTGTATACAGAGAAAATTCACACATTTTCAGATAAACACTTCTAATTGCTAGCTTGGTTTTCAATAACTTCAATAAAGTTATTGAAACAAAAGTTAAATCTCACACTTGTGAGATCTACAAATTATGAGCGTCCACTTTCAGGAATTAGTTGTATATATACAGCATAAAATGACTAGAGAGTGATTTTCAGTCTAATAAACTGTATGGAAGACGAAAACTGTGGAGGACTTAGGATTTTTTTTGTTTGTTTTAAGCAATGGAGATCAAGAGGCAGAAAACTGTATACCTCATTGAGGAGGAAAATGTTGGTGTGGGACTCTTGTAAGTGCATTAATTCTGCATGTTTATATTGCTATGGAGAGAAATGGGACTTCGAGTGTGTATCTGTAAATTAATTACTCCAAGATGAAGCCTGTTAATTTTCTTCCACAGTTTCAATTTCAAATCAAGCTAACTCAAAACCCTATCTTTTTTATATTAGGAGTAATTACTAGAAAAAAAAACCAAAATCAAACAGCATGCTCAAACAGTAAAGCTGTCAAGCCAAGCAATAAAAGACCAGAAAACTCTAAAAAGTGATGAAGTGTTATGCAAATAATAATAATTCTCTCTTGTTATGTGTATATATTATGATACAAGCTATGATAATATCACAGCTAGTGTTGTTAGGCTCTCTATTTTTCCACTGGACAGATTTTATAGTCTGCACAGACATGCAGAGATGCTGAGGACTATAAACTGCACACTTCAACAGATTTGACTTTTTAAATGAGAAAAAATAGTGGCACCCATATTCATTGTTAGACATGACTTATTGATTTCTGTCTTAAGCTTCCTGAAATACCTTATCTGAAGAGTATTGCCAATATGGAAAATTTCACCAGAAAAAAACAATTGAAAAAGAGGGTATCAATATTATCTAGTGACCCTCCATAAGAGGACAGGTAGCACAGATGCTACCTGTGTGTTTTGGAAACAGGAATGCTGATATAGTCACTGTATAAAACTAACTGCAGGAGACAAAGGTAGTGCAATAACTAGTTTCTATCCGGATTAAACTAACCACGGATAATGAGCAGGTTCTTTCAGTGAAGATTTTTGACTGATGCAACCTCTCCAGTGTCATTAAGTCATTACTACATACAAAATACACAGCACCCTAGGATGGGTATATAGAAAGTTGCTGGTTCCTTCTTCAGAAGCTGCACTCCTTTCTATTCATTCTGTGAGGTTTCCTAAACATAAATTCAAATAAAGAGCAACTTTAGCTCAACTATCCTTCCTGGGCATCCTAACAAGAGACTAGTGAAGCAAACCAAGCAATTGAGATGCAGAGTTGAAGTGGGGAGCTGCCAGAAAATGCTATATTATGAAGAAATAACCTTTCATTGTAGGCTGACTAATAGTCAGTCACTTGATTCTATACCACCCACCATATCATATATGCTCCTAGGCAAGGAAGAAAAGAATCTTAATCTGAATCCAGATGCACAGTTTGATTTTAAATAGCGCATAATCCATCACTGTTTGTACTTTTGTGCATGAAAGAAAGAGGAGAGCTTAGAAAAAATAATGCCAGCTGTTGCTTGCTGGATAGCAAAGCAGGATATTTGGTATATGTTGTCTTAGGTTTTTCTAGACAAGACCTTTATCTTTCCTGGAGCAGAGAAAATATCCTCTTTTCATCACAAAATCTACTCCCATACCAGCAATCTGAATATCACCAGTGTCAATGTAGCTATAAATTTTTGAGCAGCTTTGGAAGGATATGTTTTTCAGCCAGTCTCTACTAATTTTGAATAGTTCTTAAGTCTAATATTTTCCTTTTATGCACCCAGTCAGATTTCTATTTCCAGGAGAACAGTTTCTTTTCTGTTTTTTTCCTACTGCTTCTAATCCAAAAGTAAAAAGACTAACTATTCTGCATGTTAAGATGATCATTCTAAGGGGCGGTTGATTTTTTTTTCTTTTTTACTTTCTCTGCTTAATAAAATCTCAACTTTGAACACCAATCTCATACTCCAAAATGCATACTTGTTACATCAAATTTTAAAGAAAAGCCACAGGAGACTTCAGTTATCTGGGAGTCATTGAGGAAGCTGATTGAATCAGCTGAAGTGCACTCACATTCCTCTGCAAATTTTTCAGAATTCTTCTTAAAAGATTTAACAATCTGAGTCTGGGTTGAGGATTGTCCTTAAATAAAGAAATTTAAAATAGTCAGAACTCATGTTTATGGAAGTTACTTTGGTAGCAGGATGTTACCTATGCTTCAGCAACAGAAGAGATTAGACATGACTAAATTTTTGGATATGCTATAAAGCTTGGATTGCTTTTTTTAAGTTTGCTGTTATTTTGGTTTTTTTCCTCACAGTCCCAGAACATTGTGGTGTCTGGGATTTAGGTAGGCAATGACTACCACTTCAGTGGAGATTGAGCTGACTCACAGGAATACCCTCTCCTGCTGCTTCATTTTCTTATTGGTTAGCTATTATTAAAGTTAACTAGGCAAGAATAGAAACCCCATAGGAAACCCCAGCTAGAAGCTGATTTTTCTTTGTCAGCTCAAATTCCTCTGGTTAGAGATTCAGGCAGCAATTGCATATCCCATACCTGCTGCTACTTTTCCTTTGCCTGGTAATGAATCCCTGCGAAGAGTCAGTAGCAAATTAATTGATTTCCTGTATGTGTTCCAGCTTTGCTATTGAGTTTAAAAGGAAACTATATAAAGAGAGTAAAGCAGAGGTTGGCTTATAGCTTTTTTGATTGCTGTTTTGTGGTTTTTTGCTAATGTTTGATTTGCTAAAGTTTTAATGACTCCCATTAGGTATTTCAACTATAAATAGGCACACAGCAGTTGACAAAACTCAAGAGAAGAGGATGAATTGGAGGGGGGTTGATGTTTTTTAAACATTACAAAATGTTCAGGGATGGGTCAATTGATAGTTGATAATGAAATTTTAATCATTGCAGTACTTAAAGTAATAAGCACTAACATAAAATGCATTGAGGCTTTTTACATAATTATATCTTTGCAAGAATTTAATTAGGATATGGTATTCTCTTGAAACAAACATGCTGTGTTGGGTTAGATTTGTTTGCAATCATGATCAAAATGGGAGCAATACTATCTTTTGCTATTTTTATCAATAGATTATGAGGCTTTGGGCATTGGAACACACTATGCATAAATAAACAGGTAG
Organism: Geospiza fortis; assembly: GCF_000277835.1. Classification (NCBI taxonomy): domain Eukaryota; kingdom Metazoa; phylum Chordata; class Aves; order Passeriformes; family Thraupidae; genus Geospiza; species Geospiza fortis. Next base: position 2,065,592 of record NW_005054359.1, on the reverse strand, counting down.
TGTCTGCCAGCCAGAAAGGGAACAAGGAGCTTCAAAATGGGAGATTTTTGGCTTCTAGCTGTGTCACTGATACTAGTCCACCACTGTGCCTAAAAAAAAAAAAAAAAAAAAAACCGAAACAAAAACAATGGAAAAAATCCCCAAATTAACAAAACAATGAGCAAACAAGTAAAACCCCAACAAAACAACCTGGCCCTACCCACTAGAGTCACACTACTCAATTTTTTTACCCCATAACATATACTTTAGTCTGCTCCCCTCTTCCAAGTCCAGATAGAGCATTTAATTTTAGGAATAACTTTGAATTAGTTATCCCCCAAAAGAGACTCTAATAGGAACCTGTTTATCACTGGCAAATCCCATATTTTTAGTGGCATCCTCTTCCTGTCTAGGGGAGACTGCATTTCTAGTGTCTCTGAAAGCCTGCAGAAGCAACAAGCTTGAAAGTCTGAAGGTAAAATATTAAAGACTTAGAGCAGTTATAGTTTTGTTCTCTTTCAAAATTGTTTCAAATGTCATCTGTTTCAGAAACATCCTGAAGAAGAAACTTTGTCTTCAACCTGTTCTGATGTTATTAAATTTTTTTAATCCTGAAAAATATTTTAATGTTTCAGGCAATATTCATAGGAATACTTAAAGTAAAATAAAATCCTAATTCTTTACATTAGAAAACATCTGTGGTATTTCTTCATGCTCCTTACAAAGAAGACAAAAAACCCCAGAAGTAACTATCTCGTAACTGATATAATTCATAAACAGAGGAATATATGAACTTATATCAGAGATGTCACCAATAGCATAGCATTTTCCATAACCATGCTAACGTTTTCTGTTGCTACTTATGAAACTTAAATGAGGTAAAAGAAGGCATCTCTGGTTGCTGTTTGATGTCCTTAATACACATATCATAGCAACTTCTCTTCTGTTCGATACTGCAGGTTTTCCAGTGGAAAACCTATGGGAGACAGCAGCTAGCCTAGAACTGAAAGGCATAGCAGAGAAATAGGCACAGGAGAGATGTAGTAGGAATTGTAGCAAGTTGCAACAGCTTTCTGTGGGGGAGAAAAGTTAACAAGGATGAAATGGAGGAGAGATAAAAAGGTGGGTGTACAGTAATTTCTGGACCCTGTCAACAAGGAAGATTAAGTAAAGGAATTGGTTGGTGTCTTTCTGAGGCGAGCAGTGCTCAGGAAACCAAGTTACAATTGAATGGGGCAAGGACTAGGACTATGATACTGTGGAGAGGACGGGCTTTCACTTTATGGTCTGTTGCCTCCCTGGCTTAGTTAATAGCCTACAAGTAGGAATAAACATTGGGAATGGGTACCAAATAGAGAGACAGTAATGAGAAAATAATCAGGAACATGAAAAAATGATCAAATTGCTTGCATGCATTTGTTACTTGTACAGAAGACTGCTGGTTTGAATATGTGCTGTAGTGCTCATTTCTGAGTGCTACAAAGCTGTCTTTCTAGGACTTTGGAATGGAAGTGTTGTATAGGTTGTTCCTCGTATTCTGCGATTGTGTCCCACAATTACACCAAGTCCTGATTTTATCTCTGCAAAACGACCTGGTTAATAAAACAAAACTTTGTGTCCATTTTTTAAAGTTGAGATACACAGTAACTAGTCAGATCTCTAAGCAAAACAGAAAAGGGACTATATGACCAGTTGTTAAATTTATTTTTACATTTGGTAGAACTTGTAGAGCACTCAGGCTGTTCAAGAATTATAGCCTATATATGTTCCAGCCATGTCTGCTAATGACAGATAGACATCATGAAACTGATCCACAAACAGAGAATGCTTATAAGTGTCTGTGTACTATTTGGCTATTTAAAATTGCTGGGTATATATTGGCCCCTTTTTATTGATTTCATTACAGGAATTCTGTACAGGCTTCTCATCTTCTGGTAAGTAGTGACAAAACTACAATGATCAAGCTTTTTTACTTGCTTGTTTAGACAGAGCTCTTTTCAAAGATAATGTTCTCAAAACAACAACTTTGAATTTCTTTTAATTTTAAAGATTTTAGGTAGGTTGATAGAGGAACTATAAATCTATTTGTCTGGATAAAAACTTATTACTACTGAAGACAGACTTTTAGAGAATAATTATGTTAACAAAGTTATTTCAGAAAATGTTAATAAAAATATGGTGGTTTTTCTATACATTTTATTTTATAGTAATCAAAGAAATCAAATAATATGGATTCTAAAATAGCAGAGTGAAAAGTAGATTTGCTTAAAGTTCATGAATTGACTTTGAAATCTTAATTATTAATAATTTCCCTTTCTCTTCCCACTGTACCTATTTTTAGCTGACTCCTTCACGACCTCTGTGGAGAATCATAGAATAGTTTGGTTTGGAGAAGAACATAAAGATTATATAGCTCCAGCCCCTCTGCAATGACCCATGACCAAGGACACCTTTCACTAGACTGGGTTGCTCAGAGATCCATCCATCCTGACCTTGAAAATTTCCAGGAGTGGGGCAGCCTAAACTTCTCTAGGAAACTTGTTCCAATGCTTCACCACATTCACAGTAAAGATTTTTTCCCTACTCTCTGTCAGTCTGAATTGCTTCTCCTTTGTCCTGTCACTACATGCCTTTGTAAAAGTCCCTTTCCCTCTTTCTTGTTGGCCTCCTTCACGTACTGGAGGGCCACAACTGGGTCGCCCCAAAGCCTTCTCTTCTCGAGGCCTAACAATCTCAATCCTCTCAGCCTTTTCTCACAGGAAAGGTGCTCCATCTCTATAATCACCTTTGTGTTCCTCCTCTGGACTCACTCCAACAGCACTGTTCTTCCTGTGCTGGGACCCCCAGAGCTGGATACAGCACTGCAGGTGGGGTTTCACAAAAGCTGAGTAGAATAAGGATGCAGACTTCATATCTGCCCCACATTTTATACTTCTGAAGAATTCTAATTGAGGCTATCTTTGGGAAATAACAGGGTAACTTCACTGGAGGTTAAAATCTATATGTCTTTTTCTCAAAAGAAAGATAGAAGGACTGACTGGTACTAATTATTGAATTTTTATGTACATGTCAGTATGGTTAAATCATTGCCTAGCTATATTGCTACGCCAGTGTCTTGGTTTAGAGCAAAATTTTGGGAGAGAGAGAGAGAGAGAGTCTCTAGAGGGGCTCTAGTAGGAGGATAAATTCAATCGGCTCTTTTCTCTTACAACTAGTCTGGGAGAAAATACTTCTTTGAAGAAAAGTGGAAAAAAGCTGTTTATTAAACAATAGAACTTAACAATATTAAACCAATAAAACTCTTTGCTGCTCTAAAAGAGATGACTAATTGAGAAACTCTTCTCTGGTTGCAGCTTAGCTTACTCAGTCTCTTATCAGTCTTTCTGGTGCTGGAATTTTCACAGGCCAGGCCCGGCCTGGCTTGGTGGCTACAGGTGTGAGCTGCCGGTGCTCCCCTGGGTGTTCAGTTTAGAGCAGGTTCTAAGAGGTCTAAAGAAAAGGAAAAGAAAAACTACAGTCTAGGGACTCTTCTTTGCTTCAGCTAGCTAAAACTAACTAAAAGCAAAAGGAGAGCTCTCTGTCTTGCTGTTTGTCTGTCTGCAGACAACACAGTCTTGGAGGAGGAATGCGGGGGAGTACGTGCAATGTCTGAGCGAAGAAAAAAAAAAAGAACTGTGCGATTCTTTTCTCTCTCTTTTTACTGTCTGCAACAAGTCTTAAAGGTGCAAAACTTATTATTATTCAGCATAAACTAATGAGACAATTTGGGGAAAAAAGCATCATATAGTCAACTCAGGACATTCTACCTCTTATCTCTATATCGTTTGCTTACTACTAAAACTAATATAAATTTAACTCTACAAACACATACATTATACATCTATTATACAGCTATACATAGACAATGGTAACAGCATTTAGCAAACAGTGATATTTACACATAGGTCTCACGTAACAATCAGATTTTTCTGAGGTACACATCGTGTTCTCTTATTTCTTTGCATTATCTACTATGTGTAACGTGGTCTCTGAGCAAAAACAACTTTACGAATGGGTTTGTCTGTATTCGAGGCAGAATTAATCTAAACTGTCTTCTTTAATAAACTTTTGACATGTACTACTGGGACTTTGTCTCTATTTACTCTATGCAAAGACTCAGATTGGGCAGGGCTTACTCGGTTAGTAGAGCATCGGGTATTAACTAACTAGGTGGCTTTTGCTAGATGCTGCTCTCAGTTTTTAAAAGATCATATAGTCAACCCAGGACAGCCAGCAAGCCTAGGCTGTATTACATTTCATTCTTTGTAAACCTTAAAACACAAGAAACCTGTCGCACCTAGTATGCTTGATGTCTAATTCAGCATGATGTGTCATGTAAAACTGGACTGTGAGGCAGACGTGGATTTCTGAGTGCAATAAGAAACATTTGAGCAAAAGTACCATCTTGAATAGTCTCTCTGCTGCTCCTTTTCCATAAAAACTGCTGTTACAGATGTTTTCACTGACTTGTAAGTAAGTGGCTGCTGGAGTAGACAAGTGTTCACCCAGTCAGATACAACTAATGGATGACTGAACAAGCTGTTTCTTATTGCTACTGTGTTGTCATTTGCCATCTCCAGCCGGGGTTACTGTTCACAGACGCCTGATGATTTGCACACTAGAGCAGTAGGTAGGGATGCTTAAGTGTTAAAGCTCTGGATCAGGCTCAGGACCAAAGCGATAGGAGGCACACTCTGTGTGCCCCTCTGATTACTGACATAGCTAGACCTGCTTCAGTAACCTGCTGTGTGTATATCTGAGTTGATATGAGCTAGTAACCAGGGCACTTGAGTTGACTTACTTGTTTTTCTCTAGTACCTATTAATACAGAAAATCAATGTGAACATCACAAGATACAGGATGCTGTGGCTGTCTTGGTCAGCAGATTCTTCATAAATATTCAATAAAGGGTGCAGGTTACTGCTGTGCTCTTAATGTGAAACTTGTTATGTTGAGATACACAGCTAAGGTTAGTTAAAATCCATAAAGTCAATCTCCCAAGACCTAAGGAAGAGAACAGTCTTCGGGTTTTTTAGCATCTATCATTGTTGGATAGGAAAGACGTGTACTTGATGACTTCCTTGAACTTTGTTTTCTTTTTGTGCTCTTGCATATCTCTCACCTCTTGGTGGTTATCTCAAGGAAGAAACAATAATCAACCCATAAAAACAGAAAAAGAAAAAAATTACAAGATACCCTCAGTGGAGCAGGGCTTACCCAATTTTTTCCAAAGTGCAGTGTATGTAATGACTGATCTAAAAGCAGATTTTGTATCTGTCAACACAATTAAAGGATCCACCAGTACCAAGTGAACAGATATGTGCTTTTTAGTTTGTGACTGCTGAATTAAGCAAATTAGGGAAACCCTTTTTTCTTTTAATGTGGCTGACAGGAAAACATCATGATAGCCTCACCTATGTTACTGCATTCCCAGTGCTACAGAAGAGCACCTAGTTTTAAAGAGGGAGAATATTACTAACAAGAAGGTTTTTGAAAAAGATTCGCTTTCCAGCTGAAGTCAATGTCCTCTTATGCTCAAGGTACAGCAGAAAGGTTGCCACAAGTAGGAGTGAGCAAGTGGTAGTGAGAGGAAATTCAGTGATATATAGTAACATGGACACTTTTTGACATCCAGCAGGACAGTAATGCCAGACACAAAAGCAATGAACATGAGGAGATATCTATTCACGAATGCAGATATCTGTGTTGGAAGCAGCAACAACATAATAACAAAGATGTAGGAAAGGTGTTTAGGAGAATAACCAGAGTCCAGGACCTCCATAGGTGTTTTTTATCTCAAGTGCCAAGCAGAGATTTGAAGTCTCAATGTGTGGATAAGATATAGATGATAATGATAAATTATAATGGTATAACGGTGACTAGATGATGTAAAGATGAGATTTGCTTATATTTGGAACTGAGGAAACTGTGTGGGCAGGATGAGCTGCATCTTTATCATACTGAAGTCGAGTTGATGATACTGAATTAGAAAGGTTACAGAGGAATATTGAAACTTAGAAATTGATGGAAAGCTTGGAATCACAGAAAATCACCTGGTCTATACTGATGTGAAAAGCGTCCAGTGCAGTCCTGAACAGTCTGAAAGAAATAAATGGCATACTGTAATTAAAGGAGGTAAATTAGTTCACCTATAATGCCAGTTGATTCATATGTGCAGCTTTAAATGATGGAGTATAGAACTTAGAAGTATTTTTACACCAGTCTAAATTGTGCAAAAAATAAAATAAAATAAAATAAAATAAAATAAAATAAAATAAAATAAAATAAAATAAAATAAAATACATGACATTAAGTGGTGCTTGCAAGCAGCCATTTCAGAAGCAGGAAATTCAACAGGACATAATTTTACCAGGCCACCAACTTCACAGGGATCAAATTATTTTTGCTGATGTGAGGGTGAATAGCCTAACAGGACCAGCTTTTAAAGGAAAAGAGAAGTACTCTGGAACCCTTGTGGCCAGAATTCTGAGATTCTAATAGTAATATTTTATTAATTATACTGTTTATAACATAGTTAGGAAAAAAAATTAACAGAGTGTTAAACAAAATCAGTCAAATTGCAAATTTATGGCAGGTAGAAGAGTGGAAAATTAAAGCTACTGTGAACAGATCAATTCCATTTCTAGATGCAATAATTGGCTGCTTCTGAGACAAACTATGTGTAAAAAGAGGAAAATATGCCTTTCTGGTTTACACTGAGTGCTGATCCACATTGTACAGCTGCTCTGTAGTAGTTACCATAATACAATTAGGTTTAATGTTGTAGCAGGAGCCAATAGGCAAAACAAATCCAGTCCATGCATATTCATTTTCAAGAGTTGGAAGTGTATGAAAATGAGAGAATTTGTCAAAACCAGACACCTCCTTAAAGCAGCAGTGCAAGACAATGAAAGCAGTCTAGAGTCAGCTAAAAATCCATTTTACTAGAAGACCAAATAAGTTGAGATGCAAACAGAAAAGAAACAAGACTGCAAGGTCAGTGTTTAAAAGAAAAAGTTGAAAAGTTGATAGGAATGAAAGCAAGAAGAGCAGGAAAGCCCACAAAATATGACAGGTGCCATGCTTGAGTTCATATGAAGAAGCTCTTTATATAGTTCAAAACTGAGGAAGCAGGTAGGTGGTTGGTGCTTTTGCTTAGTGACAAAAGAGTCAGAGAAGCAGCAGGGAAATAAAGTCCTTAGCATTGGCCTTTGCTGCTGCAGGTATTGGAGGGATTCCCAGTGACCCATGCTTTTGAAGAGACAGAGAAGAAACAGTAGCTCAATTTTCAGTAAATATATGGGTTATATTAGATCTGATAGACAAGTTGCATCTGGTAAGGCTAGGATGATATTCACCAGAGAACTCTGGAGGAATTTAGATGTGAAATTAGGAGCTTGGTCTGCAGCCCAACATTACAAATAGGAGCTGTACAGGAGGAGTGGAATATTGCTGCTGCAATCCTACCTGCCAAAGGGCTCCAGAGGACATCCTGTCAGCTACAGAGCAATGAAGCTAGTGTATAACTCTGATAAAACAGCAGAAACTGTAATAACAAATATAAGCACATGGATTAAAGCTCTCTGGGAGTCAGCATGGTTTCTGTAGAGGGAGGACCTGCCTCACTAAATCTGTGTAACATTTCTGTGAATGGGGTATCATGTGCACAAAGTAAATCTAGTGGAGATAAAGAAAGTGAATTACCATGGTGTGACTGACTAAAACCCTAGGGGTGTAATGTAACACAATGAATGAACCCTTGTGATAGAAGAAGAAGAATCTGCAAGGGCGATGGGCTCATGAAGCCCAGAGTATGCCCAGATGCAAAGGAACTGACTTCTGCCTTCACTCAAAAGGCAACAGAGAGTGGGTTTTGTTTTGAATGGACAACAATTGAGTGGCTTAACTGGAGGTCTAAATGTCTCCCTGAGTTAGTCAGACCGAAATGGGGGGGTGAGTTCATGCTCTGCCCAATATAGAGTATAAAACAGCAAAAGCATTTTGAAGAGAGAAACAATGTTGAGCTGCTTTCAACCCACACATTACTTCCTGGTAAGGTGGGAAGCCCAGTGCTGTGACAGTCAAGAGAAGAGAGGACTGGTAATGGAATCGAACTGTATATTGCAACTGCTATATTTTGTGAAGCGAAGTTTACTTGTGTATTGTGTTTTCAATATATTATGTATCACTCTGCTAAATCAGAAATGCTGTGTGGCATCAAACATCTCCAAGTAAGTAAATTTTACAATTAACTGTTACAATTAACATTTTCCATTCCATACATAGGATATCTAAAAGAACCTGGTCAGAATATGTTGAACACTGACATGTGGCTTTAGGGGAAGGCTTTTCTTGTCAGAGTAGAGGAAGGGTAGGTCTTAGCAATCACTTTTCAGGGTAAAGGAGGAGAAGTGAGACACTAGGCCTGTAGGATTGATGATGATATTGACTTTATTTAACTTCAGTTGTGTCCCAGAAAATACATGAAGAAAGAAACTGCCAAGCTTGCAGATTATAAGCATTTACCCCTGAAGTAAGCTAAATTTGCTTCGTTATCTCAATGCTAAAGCAGTCCAAAACAGCCTTATAAAACAGAGGGAAAAAAAGCTGCACATGAACTTTCATGTAAGTGATTAATATAGACAACTTAACTCCTGAGACAGCAAACTAAAGCAAATTGTGCCAAATGCAAAACCAGAAGCTCCAACACAGCAAGAAAAGTTTGGATTGACAGTTCTGTGAAATATTTGGTTCAATGCGCTGTTCGCCATTCCTGTAACAATTTTCAATACCTGGGTGGTTTGAGGGAGTAGATGGGATGACACAAAGTGTCTAGACCTGAATGATCTTTCTAAACAGTACATATGTTTTGGAGACAGAAGTTGAGCTAGGTGCTTGCTAGGATGTGCCTGTGCATGCCATGTCTTTGATTGCATTAGGATAGTGAGCACTGGTTGCTGGTAGTCTCTTTGTGCGGTGCAAGTCCAGACAGTGCAATAGTGCAGTTCCTTCACATCTCTGATGAGGTAGCAGAACATGGTTGCTACAGTGGAACTAAAAGCCCTGCAGATAATATGACATTGTCAGGTTTAGAAACACCAGCACAAAATGTGAGTAATTGCCACTTGTTTTATCACTGTGTAGAATGAGTTCCAATTTGTTATCTGAAGCATAATGATTAGGCAAATGTTTCTACTCAATTCTGAATGTATTAGTTTAAATCTGAATAGAAGATCATTTGTACACCTCCTTGGGCAGAGAGGATGCATATTTTCCAGTTATTGCATTTGACTTAATGAGTGGCTACTCGGTTGTGTACTAAGCCCTCAGTACCAAGCTGCTTCTCTGGATTAATAATCTTTGTGACATTTCATTAATATTCATTGTTAATTAACACTTATGGAACAGAGAAGGAAATGTGCAGTATAGCATGAGTTTTTTTCATCATTTCAACTTCATTAATTCACCATCATGTTTTTTCATCTATTTTTCATAATATACTCTACCTAAGAAGAACAATATTTGGTAGAATTAATCTTATAATAGATAAAGAGCCTGATAAAAGCAAAAGTTTTTTCAAAGCATCCTAAACAACTATTCATATCCTCTCCATTGAGACAAATATTCAAAAGTTTCCCTGTCTGCTGTTCTGCTAAGCTGTTGAACAACAACATATTTTTTTTTGCATTCATGTAATTAAAATTGCTGCTTTTGTCAAGGTCTAGGATATATTGTGGCAAAGCTTGAAGAAAAAGATTTTATCTTCTGTTGGACCAGTTAATATAACTTTGGGGGAAAAAAAAACCAAACAAGCTTTCATGTATATCAGTTCTTCCTGCCATTAGAAATAATGTTTTACAACAATAATGATTTACAACACTTTCCTCTCAAAGTTTTTTATCTATACGTTTCCAAAATTGTCAGTGGAGGGATGGAGAAAACTAGCAAAGCACAACACACCCTAAACCTTTAAATCCACAAGATTATCAATTCAAAACATTTTGCTCCCCCAAAAATTATTTCCACGTCATAAAAATATTACTTAAAAAAAAAAAACCAAACCAAACAAACAAAAGAACCCCAAGAGCATTTATATTTCTTGATAAAGGATCAATTATAAAGTTTTCTGGAAAGAAAGACAAAATAGAGGAATTAATATTGAAAAAATTCCCTGAATTACAATACAGTATCTATTTTCATATCTATGATGAAAACAAATCCAGCCAAATCCTCCATTAATTTCAGTGATAAAGAGAAAACATCAGAGTTAAACCTTTTAGAAAATCAGTCTTTGGGGTTTTATCCTTAAAATGCTGAAGAAAGTGCACCCTTCTGTGAAAAGGCAAAATTAGCATAAGTTTTGTTTGTAAGTTGAAATCTGGATCAAAATGTTGCAAGGCTTATACACAGCATTTCTATTGCACAAAAGGTCAGCTGTTGTTTTGGCTGACATTCTTAATATAGTAATATTTCACAGCTGGTAATTTGCAGCCAGTAATAGCCAGATGGTGCTTTTTCTAAGGTGAATTTAGAGCATTTTGAGCAGTTGTAAATGTGAGACTCATAATAGCACAGCAACACAGAGTATTCTAGAGCTCTTTCTTTCTGGATTCAATAGCATGCTTAATCACAGCCAAGACCAGACATGCTCTACATGGCAGACTGAAATAAGGGACTTATGATAATAAGGCATAACAAAATTGCTGTATTTTTGACCTCTGTCAGACTTAAATTTCAACTCACAGAGCTCTTTGCTCTCCTGAGAATGCTTATTTTGAGATTTTCTGCAATTTTTGTACCTATTTTGGCAGACTTTATTTTAAATTACTGCCTTATTATGCCTGATGTCCCCAGTGCCCATGTAAAACATTTTATATTACTAGATACTAATGTTATGAGGTTTTGGAGAACTGGAAGAGGACATAAAAGGGTGGATCTGAAAACATGTGTATATGGAATGAGATAAGTCAAAAAAACAAAAGTGGAGAAATAAATAGTGTGTTTGCCATATTCATGCAGCAAGACTATGTAATTCTTGTTTTTAAGGAAGCCTGCTCAGTAAAATCTTGTTACCATGCTCAGTTCCAAGCCTGAAGTGTTTATAATGGGCAAGGGAATGGTAAATGATGAGCTCCATAGATTTTTTGCCAGTTGATAATATTTTCTGAAAGTTATTTAAGGTAATGACTTGACATAATAATCTGCTTTCAGACTATATTAGTCTGAAAGTCATTGTCAAGTGAAAGACGTCTGAAACCAAGAAACTCCTCATCTCCCTATCCCTTAGGAACCTTTCCAGGAAGCATATATATATATTTAAGATTCAATGTTGAAAAGAGTCTTGTGAAATAATTTTGATAGTCCTGGATTTCAAGGCAAAAAATCCTTGTCCTGGTGATATATACTAGTCTCCAGGGTTTTTGTTTTGTCCAGTGAGCAACAAATTTACCAATATTCATTTGTAAATTTTCCTTGCAGTTGAGCTAATAGTATGCACAGTAACAAGAAGACAGAACATTGGACTACAGGGATCTGAATGGTTATAGAGTCTAATCTCTCCCAGCCGCAGGCAGCGAGCCACATGTATGCTCTCACTTAGTGGGAGAATACAAATCCAAAGGAAAGTACTGCCATCTCATCCCAAACAGGGCAGAAGTGTAAAGATCAAGAAAAATATCTAAACAAAGGATTATGAAAATATTTTTTTTAAGAAGCTAAAACTGCAATGGAATTAATATTTAATGAGGATTGGTAGGAATTAAGTTCGCTCTATCTAAAACTGTTTAGTTCTTTTCTTGTTTAACTAAAAGACAGGGTTAATAACTGAATAAAGGGAATTGTTTTCCCCTTGAAATTGTTTTGTGAATATCCATAATATCTGCATATTTGTACCTTACTTTTATAAAGGTGGAAGAACTCTTGAATTGAACTTTTGGCTGAAGGACTCAGGGCTCTCAGGTAGTGAGGGACATTCTCTGCTTGGGGAGACCACAGCTCCTGTCTGCTGTCATCCTAAAGACCTGAGGTTGCCATGCTTGATATGTCCTCTTACATCAGCTGGGACCACAGCTCCTTAAAGTGGTGAGAGTGCTGCAACTTGTAATCCTTTCTGGGCACCTTTCCTTCACTGTCTAGTGAATATTTGGAAATGTCTAACAAGAGTGTTCTATGACTATCATAAAACTCCTGATTTTTTTTTTAATATTTGCATTTAAGCAACATAGTTATCACTCTTTTTCTCCTTTCTGGTTTTAAACTCATAAGTAGTTATATCCAGAAACTCTGTCTTCATTTTTGTAGTAACAAAAGTCTTCTGTTTTGAGACAGAGAGCTCAGTGATGCAGCCAAATATTTCAAACCTCTATCAATAAATGCCTACATTTTCACAGAGCCGAAGGTTCACAGACCTCCCAAACGGGAAGTCATTGCATGATTGGGATCTACAGGGTTTCTTTGTTCTTGCAAGTTGGGTCAGTGACAAACTAGAGGTACTTTTAGAGTGTATCTCAGTGAGTCATGATATATTTCAGCATTCTGAGCTTCTTCTGAGAACTCAAGTGGCTGATTTTTTGTAATCTGTAAGGGTATCTTAGCCACAGAAAATATTTTTCCAATGAGTTATCAAAAGATGAATAAGTATTTTATTTCCTTATACTGAATATCATAGTGAACTATTATATTTTCCTATTTTAGCATCTGATAAAGTTATTCTGTGTCATTTTTTGGGTGAAAAGTAGTTCATCATGTCCAGTAATGTTCACTTTCATCCCAGAAAGCCAACTGCCTCGTGGGCTGCATTAAAAGAAGAGTGGGAATCAGGGCAAGGGAGAGAATTCTCTTTTACTTTCCTGAGGTCCCCTTGGAGTGCTGTGTCCAGCTTTGGGGCAACCAGCATAAGAGGGATGCGGACCTCATGGAGTGAATCCGCAAGAGGGACAGGAAGATGACCAGAGGGCTGGAGTACCTCTGTTTTACAGAAAGGCTGTGAGAGATGTGGCTGTCTAGCCTGGAGAAGAGAAGGTTCTGGGAGATCTTACAGCACATTCCAGTGCCTAAAGTGGGCCTACAAGGAATCTAGAGAGGCGCTTTTAACAAGGGTATGTAATGACAGAACATGGGGGAATGGCTTTAAACTGAAAGAGGGTAGAGAAATTAGATGTTAGGAAGAAACTCTTTATTGCCAGTGTGGTAAGGCACCGGCACAGGTTGCCCAGAGAATTTGTGGATGTTCCATCCCTGGCAGTGTTCAAGATCAAGGTGGATGGGACTCTGGGCACAGTAGTCTCATGGAAGATTTCCCTCTAAATGGTGGGGGTATTATAACTAGTTGATATTTTAGATTTTTCCAAGTGAAACCATTCTATGAAGCTATGATTTTTGTAACTGATTGCTTGAGAAAGATTCCAGTAAACCAGGTCATGTCATCCCAACCACACTTGGATAATGTAAGAGAGGAGGAGAGATGGCAAAATTGACAAAAGATGTGATATTTCCCAGGGGAATATAGAATTATATGAACATTATAGAAATATAATGTTTTGTGTGGCACATAATTTTCTTTTTCCCATTTATGTTTAGAAAATGCTAAATGACTGCTTTCTGCAATACAGAGCTGGGAGGAAGAAATGCATGGCTGGGGGACAAAGATTTATAAACAAAAACTGCAGGGAACTTAATGGTGCTGTAAGTAAATGCCTAGCCCAGTGACACCCCAGTGAGGGTCAGACCTTTGAGGTGAAGCAGCCATCAGAATGAAGTGAGTTGTTCTACTGGATATGTAGGACAGAGAGAGATTACCAGCAGGAAAGGAATTAAATCTATTTGTGCCTCCAGGACACTTTGTTATAAATTTGATCCATTTATGCTTCTAAAAGGTTGTTTAAAACCCTAATTAGCAACAGGAAACCTGAAGGACTTGAACTGCAATCCATTGTTTTGTTTAATGTGGAATGTGGTGAATCTTGCCCAAAGCACCAGAGACAGGAATAGGAAAGCTGCTTGTTCTGTGTATAATAAAGTGCAATGTGCATTGCCCTTAACCTTAGCTTTTCCCCCCAGTCTTTAACTTAAAGAACTAATTTGAACAAGACAGAATTCATTAATTTTACCTAACTATAGCCTAGGAGGAAGTTGGGCAAAATTGCTACTAACTGTGTCTCTAAATGTGGAGCTGCTATTTGTACAAAGCCTGTCTGAGCAGAACTACTCTTAAAACTGCATCCTGCGTGACTCACATTTCTTAACTCAAGAGGGCAAAATGCAGTGAGTGAATAGGATGAGTTAACACAAGCCTTCCTCTTAAACAAAGACATTAGTGCTCCATGGAAGTAAAAATTAACTGTGACTAATCAGCAGACATCATTTCATACTGATTTTTCACAAAGGCTTACTTAACAAGGAAGGAAGGAGGAAGCAAAGTACAAGTTGTTGACATAGAACATATGAAATCTTATTCCTGCTCTACTGAACTGACCAACTATTGAATCTCTTCTAAATTCTTTTTGTTTGATGAACAGAAACCTAATCATTCTCAGAGAAACCAAGAAATAGACAGGTGGATCTGCTTTGTGAGAAATAGATTTGAAGTTTTAAATGCTGTCATAGGTTCAATTTATTTTAACCTTTGCAAATCTTGTGCATGTTATTTGCATTATTTATATATTTCTTTTGTTCCCTACAATTGCTTTGTGTTGCTGTGATCTCGAATACAACAGTACTGCAACATGATACATGACACAAAACTATCTTTTTTTCCCTTGGCAAAGTCCTCATGCTAAATTTTATTATCCAACCTTCCTAGAAATTCAAAATAAAAATGGCTGGTTGAGAAAGATTATGTATATGCTTCCTAAAAGGAGAATTTTTTTTTTAAGTTATGTTTAAACAGGAAGGGGTAATGTTTTTAAGTATTAACTGGACGACATACTAAGCTGACTTCAACTTGGGATTCATGCTGTTGCGTCATATAATATCTCTGGTGAAGATCTAAATTCTGGCACTCATAAGACTGTTATATCTGGTTTTTAATGCTCTCCCTGAGTTTTGGGGTTTTTTTCCTTATTTAATGCAAATGCTGACATTAGAGGTAGAAGACAGGATTACTTTAGGTTTTCCTAGAATTTTCATATGGAGTTAATTCTGCTGAAATTATTGTCTTAGCTTAAATTTTTTTTTTCTTCCTCTCCTCTCCTCTCTTCAGCTTCATACTTGTTTCTGATACACTGGCAGTTAAAGGATCATGCCCCTATCTGAGAAAATATGTTTGTTTTCTCAAAACTGTCTGTCATCTCTAGCTTACTTGCCAATGAACCTCTGATCCATCAGCATATCCTTGCAGCAGGATGTTAATATTTTCAGCTGTCCAAAGCAAACTGTTGCTGCAATTGCACAGAATCATCTTTTTCACCTCTAGATTGCCATTCTTCTTTGAAGTCTACATAGCCTTTAGAGCAAAACTATATACTTTATTGATAATCAGAATGGTCTGGGAATTAATGGAAAACTGATAAACAACAAATTTGTTCAATTTGGGAATAGTTCAAAACAAGCTGAACATTTAGAAATGCTGTAGATGGCATATCAACATGTGCCAGAGGAAAAAAAATCAGGACTCAATAAGGTGTCTTGATTTTTCAAAATCTAGGAATAATGCTGAAGGTTTTTTTACTCAACAATCCCCACTATTGCCGCTCCACTCCACGTATTTAGTTCCATCCACTCCCGCTTTCAAAAATAAGATATGAGCAATAAAATAGTGCATAATATTCCTTTAACTAAAAGCATTCTCTATGCATTTTTCTTGTGGAATCCATCAATTTGTGATGAGCTAGAGGAAACATTTCTTTGCTGATGTTTAAAGGTGTTTTACCGTTTGTATCTGACAAGTCCTTTTCATATTTCAGAGGAAATATGAAAAGCTAAATGCATAGATATATTTATTTTGTTTTGTTTTATTTTATTTTATTTTATTTTATTTTATTGAAAGTTTGACTATGTGCAACACACAGTAGACAGGCAGAGGGTAGTCTGGATCCCCTCCACAATTCCCTACCCTCCCGCCTCTAAAGATAATTTCAGATACCTAAAGTAAGGCTCGTTTTTGTGGAAGAAGAAAATATTTTAATAATGTGAAGACATCATAGCATAGTTTACTAGAGACATTGTTGAGGTATTTTCTGACAGTTTGCATGGAAAAATTTTTTTTATTCCTCAAGTAGATTTTGTCACATTGCAGTTGGATTAGTTTAAACCAACTGCATTATACTTTTGACAGTAAGTACTTCAGTGTTCAGGTGATTTACATATTATTTGTTCAAGAAATTGATGTTGGGGTTTGTCCTTTAAAAATTAAGTTGTTTTCTATCACAGTTTGAGATGCCACCTTGAGATGCCATAGCATGTGGACAGCTAAATACTTGAGACACCTATCCATCAATGCCACTCTTCAGGTAATAGTGCAGTAACTGATGCTTCCTACTGATATTTGTTTCCAGATAATAATTTAGAGATGACTAAGAACTTTATTATAGTATTGGGTAAATTCTGTACCTACTTATTTGGTTTCCTAGGATTTAAAGAGGAAATATCCCTGAGTATAGTAGTGCCTAAAAATACTCCAGAAAAGTACAGTTTAACAAATATCTGCAGAAAAGATTCTCTGTAAAATAGTGTTAATTACAGTGTTGACTGAAAAGAAGCTTTTGGAGTGCCTATTCAATAGCAGAGGATTTTAGAAGGTGCAGGGAGCCAGGAGACCTGATCCAGCCTTTTATAGAGAATAAGCTTTCAAATTATCCACTCCTTGTCCACCCTCAGTTTTATCTGCAGATATACTGAGCAGTGGAAGCTGCTTCTTAAATTTGTTCCCTTGTTTGTATTTCTATTTTTTGTCTGTTTACATTTATTTTCCTGCTTTAAAAAGTACTACCTAAGTTTTTAAAAAAGAAAACATATTTTCATCAGTGAAAATTTTCTAGTTCCATATATCCTTGTGTACATGATTGCGCCCAGAAATAAAAGTAGAGAAATTAATTTTTATAATTCAAATGCTGAGACACCAAACAACTAGCAATGTTTTTTGTAAACTTTCAGTCTTCGTAATTTCTTCAATACAGAAATAATCAGAACTAGGTCTTTGTAGATGGTCAGGATTTATAACAGTGGACTCTATTAATGTGAGAAGGCAACAGTTCCAATTTTAAGACTGCTAATTTTAACACACTTCTTTTGAAAATTCAACAAGCAATTTTACTAACCTTGATTTCTAATGTGCACATGAGCCTCCATAGCTCTCTTCAGACTTCAGAGTCTCTAATCCTGAGGCACTGGGACCTATGTATAACTTACAAATTCAGGATTATTCAGTTCTATAGAAATACTGTGATTTCTGGAATTCGCAGTCTCATCCATGGCTTTAAATGGTGTCTGTCATGTCCTGCATGCAGGACAAAATGAAAGACATCATTAACTTTTAACATACTTGGCAACATTGCAAAATATGCTTAACAAACTGAAAGACTAGAACTGTGGTAGTCTTCTAATATTTTCTGTATGAGATGGCATTTATAAAGCTTATTTTTTCAGGAGAAAATAATTGCAAAGAGTAGTTTTTAAGTGCTTTCAAAAAACTTTGACACATGACATCTGAAGTAGTAAACCTTTGATGTCTAAACCTGAACCGAATTTCAAAAAAGTCATTTTCAGTAATAGATAAGAAATATTGAAGGCTTCTTTGAAAAGGAGCACCTTAAACACAGAAAGGACTAAGTGAACAAATGGTACTTAAATTGCTGGGTTATTTTTATGTAAGAAATGAGGTTGCTCTTGAATGACATGCTTTTGCAACAGTCACCAAACCCTGTTCCTAGATGTAAATATGTAATTGACAGCATCCCTTGATGTAAGACTTTCACACTTCATGTATCTTTTGAATGTGAATAATTAAGTAGAAAGCAGAGGAAATGGGGGGAGAGCAAAGGGAGAAGGGTAGTGGTGGTAGGGAGGAGGGGGGAAGAAGTCAGACTGGAAGATTATGAGTGATGAAATTTAAGAGGCATTGGTGCTGTTTAAAGCAGATAACTCAGAAGTCTGCAGTGCCTGAATGCATGGGCATTTCACAAACAGGAGTGAAGAAGGGGAACAACCCCATAAACATTAAGATCTGAGAATGACTAGGAGAAAAGGCATTTCCTCTTTGTCGCAGGTAGGACAAAGAGTGAACAAAGAGCTGAGTTGGTGTTGGGCAGTCAGCCAAGGTCAACACCTGATGTAGGAAATTAAAGATCATTCAAGCCTGAAGCCTACCTGGATCCCTGCTGGTGTGAAGGAGGGGCAGGGTAGGCAAGCTCACCTGGACAAGGCATGCTGCAGTGCTTGGATTCACACACACAACGGGAGCAGGCACGGTGAAGCTGGCAGGCAGCCTGGTTGTTTTACAAAACATGTCAGTGGCATTTTGCAACACTGTTGCAACACCACACTAAGCTTTAATGCTATTCCCTTGCTAAGTAGTGGGAAAAAAATAAATAGACAAGACGTAAAATTTACATCCTTATGGTAGTTGATGAAGCATAGTTAAGTCCAGTGCAAATTGCTCAGGGGCCCACAATATCTACTACAGTATACTATACAATGCAGGTATAAAATCCAGATGCACTGGGAGGCTTAGATAATATTATTTCATGCATAATTTCCTATTTCCTGCTGTTTTATTTTCCCACTTTCCTGAGACTAGCTATTAAGTTTATTATGAATTATCGGTTTAATATCTACTGTGTACTTAATAGAAAAGTAAAAAAAAAAGTCTGTTACTTTCACTTTTTTTTAATCTTTGCTATGGCTGTGGTAGGTTTTTATGGAAATTCTTTATCAGGTTATTGCAGTATTTGAAGTTATTTCCCTATTTTTCCCCCCAATTTTTATTTGTAAAAGTGTCTTGCTCAGAACCAAAATCATATTCTTTTTGTCATAAACTTTCAGTGTTGTCTGGTTCTGTAAAAGGAATTATTCATTTTCTGACTTTAGACAGGATGTTGTATTATTATATTACTTAAGAAATAAAGGCAACATAGAAGGATTACTTGAATATATCTAATTTGATATACACTGTAAACTGCTGTTAAAATGAAAAAACCTCTTTAGAGTAACTTGGCCAGATCTCTCTCAGAAAAGTTTTCCTCCCACAAGTATTGAAATCTAACATGCACCTCTAAAAGGGTAGAAACAGGCAATCCTTGTTGCTTTTACTGCCTAATGTTAAGGCATTTCAGAAAGGTACCTGAATTTAAGCATGTGATTAAGGATCTATTAGCATGATGAAAGTCTCTGAAGTGTACAGCTGAAGGAGTCTCTTCTCATTGCAGTGATTTTGTTGTTTCTTCCCTTCAAAATGACTTCTAATGGTTTTCTTGATTGTGTATTTAGAAACATTGATACTGCTCCCTGACTTCCGAAAAACTCCTTGGGTAATAGCAGAGCATCTCCAAAATGAAGGAGTGGAGGTATGTAGTGAGACAAAGCACTGCATCTTTAAAAAAGTATTTTTTCAGGCTTCACTAGTTAAATGGGACTGGCTTTTTCTAAGTCACTTTTTCACTACAGTGATGTCCTACTTTCACTATTGTCCTATTGGTACCATTCTCACATTTTAGGGCAAGCAATTAATAGAATCACTATTAACATATTAAAAAAAGAACCTCAGTTTTGACACATGTTTTTAAAGCTTTTTCTTTATACCTAATGAAGATAATTTTAGTTGAGATGAGACTATGGCATCTTTGAAAGACTTTTGCAGGTGCTTAAATTCTCTTCTGCTACTTCAGCCTGTTATACTGCCTCCTCCCTCTTGCATTTTTGAGTTGGGATCCATCAGGTTGCCCCCAGACGACTCATTCTCACTATTCAGCACCTCACATACTCTGCCTGCCACTTTCCTGATTTTATCATCATAAGCTCTGTCAAAATAGCAAAGCCCCACTAAAAAAGCTTTTGTTTTCTTTGATCTTCTGTCTTTCATTGCACTCAGCTGTAGATTGTGGGTCTTCTTTAAATCCCCAAGATAGATGCAATTCATGAAGCTGCACCCCTTATCAGCTCCACTACTGTTGTTTCTATTTTTTCCTAATGTTTCATCTCCTACAGTGAGTTTTTTTTTGAGGAGAGACCCTCTTACTTGTTCAAGATATACTGTTGCCTGTAGTTCTGGCACTGGTGCAAATGAGTGGTGAAACATTTGTTCTCTTTAGCAGGCTATTTTAAAGCATTAGGATCCATTGAGGCCTAGAATAAGGAAGGGCTGATTATGTTCAAGTGACTTAACTGTCCAGAAATGTAAGCAGTGAAAGCTTAGGCAGTTTGCATGGCGTAAACAAATTGCATTGTTTACAACACAGAAACTAAATGTGAAAGGTTATACTGACCTTGTTCAGAAATTAAATTACAGGTGGGACATTTCTGTTAATGTAGAGTCATAAGCTAAAATTACTTTTTGTTTGTAACAAAGAGTAAGGTTAAGACAGATTGGTAACAATAAATGTTATAACAAGTAATAGAATTTTCTGATGCAATTCTAACAAAGCGACTTGAGACCAATAGAATCATACCTAGTATGGTCATGCATATGCTTAAGTGATGCTTTGCAATCTATATGTGCGACTGATAAAATAAAGAATTGTTAAAAAAGAGACTTCCCTTAGTTACATTTCTGGATATCATGCAATCCTCCTTCTGCCATCCATAATTCATGTGCACTTTTGTTTTGGTTTGGACAAGGAATGAATGAATCCTAGGCCCCTTTTCAAAAACAGCTTATGCAGGCAATAGCAAAGAATGAAAATAATATTTCTTTTTTGTGTAGGTTTTTATGGAGACTGGACATGTATTTATTGGTTAATCTGTTTATTTTATCAAAGGAACATGACATTTCTTAAATTATTTGAGTATTAGTTTATATTTCATTGTTGTTCTATTATATCATATGTTCTATGTGTATCTAATATCTCTACAGTGTATGTTTTAATTCAGTTCAGTATTTTGTTATAACTGATTTGGAACCTGACCAGTATATGTTGTCTTTTTGTCTATATCATAAAGATTGATGTAAATCCTAATCTAGTTGGAGACCAGAATTTAATTCAATATTACATATTGAATTAAAATTTTCAGTTCTATCTATATTTATGTCTGGCTGTTATCCTAAGGAAAGGCTTTGTGGAAGAGCTAAATATTTTCTGTTCAGTCTCTCTCTTTCCACAGTCACCCAGGGTTCTTTTCTGTTTCCACCAACACAATTCACATGAGCAAAGGCATATAGGCTGAAATGTTTGCTGAACTATGTAACTGTCTAGAAACCAACTTTTATCTGAAATAGATAAGGCAAGGAAAAGATCTTTTTCCATCAATAGGTGAGGTTTTTCTCTTTCTTCTAAAAGTTAGTCTTACACCAGAATAACGTTGATGTAAGCAATGCAAATATTTTGAAAATAATGAATGCTAGTTTATAGGGATTTCTGGATTTGAAATTGTAATGATCTTCAAAGGTTCCTTAAATTATGTTTCCATCACTTCAAGAATTTCTTTTCATTTCTGTAGCATTTTCCGTAACACAATTTGCAGTTTTTTTCAAGGGCTTGAGTGTTACTCAAGCAATGCAAAGGGAAGATTTGATGTCTGCTTATTTTTGCTAACCTTGTAAAAATGTTCTCTTACCTCCAAGGTGGGAAAAAATGCCCAACAAACCCGAATTGAGAGGCCAGGGTAACTGTATGGAGAGTGCCAAATGTAATTTTATGGTTACGTCTTCATCTCTTACATACTATTCATGAGTGTCCTGAGATATAAATACTGATTGTTTTTTTTTCCAGAGTGCCCTGTAAAAACTGAGAGCCATGAAATGAAGTGCTTACAGAGAACATAAACCCATTCAGTAGACTGGCAGTGTATAAACTTCATAACCTCCAAAAATCTGCCTGTATTCCAAGTTATATTGATGCGTCATCTGTAAATTGCAATATCTATTGCCATGAATTATCTTTGCAGTTTTTAATATGTCAGCTTCCTCAGAGAAATCAGTGAGCATAATCACAGATCTTACTGTTTACTTATAAGAAACAATGCAGGTAGACTTCATAAGATTTCTATTTTTAGTCTATTCATACATAACACATAAACACACATAAAAGATGGGAGAACGGGAGCTTTTCAGGCTCTGTAATCTACACAGAGATATCTTGATGTTTACTGATCAACTACTAAAGTACTTTCAACACATCTGGTCTTTTCTTTCTATATGTTAATGTTTAAATCTCTGACAGGAGTTGTTTATTTTAAACTGAATTTTAGATGCTTTCATTTTATTTCAGTCCAGAATTTGGATGTTCAAAATTGTACTAAATACTTAAAACCTGTGAGCTTTGTTACATCCATAGTCTTTTTATAATTGAAGTTTCCTTTCTCTGCAGCATCTTAATCGCCAATGCTGTCCAGCAGTTTGGCTTCAATCTCATGCACAAACCCAAGATTTTGGGCAAAGTCTATTTGTTCACTTGCTCTCTGCTCTCCTGTGTCCTTATCTGGAAAGGAAGAAACTGATTGTCTGCTAGGCCTCTCTACCTGCAAAACAGCAAGTTCAGCACTGATGCTTTTACATGGTCAAGTGTCTGTAGGTATTACAAAACATGGAGACCAAACCTAGGAAAGGGATGTTACTCAAGAGCTCTCACTTTCCTGACCATTTCCTACACCTAAATTCGGTTACATCTGGCCACCTACCAGCATTGGTGCTCTTCTGAATTACTTATTCAAAAACCTAATTCTTACTTGGGGGCTCCCACTTTTGTCCCAAATGCCTTCACATCAGATGTTCCAAATTGCTGTGACATTAAGTTTATATTATAGCTTCAGTTCTTGTTCTTTGCAGGACTAAGCTTCCAGTGCTAATTGTGGAGTTCACCAGTTGAGAATTGAGTAGTCAAAGGTTAGCCAAGATTTTTGGGCAGCATGAAATCAGGGGGAAAGGTAGTGACATCCATAGTCAGAACTGAAATTTATTATTAGTGATCTGCTGGCAAAGTTCTTATAGAAATTTTTAGATTTTGAGCTTTTCCTTGTTCTTTTTATTGGCAGCCTTGCAAAAAATATTGTATCAAAGTTCTAAGCCTTGGATGCTGAGGTGCAGTGAGAGAGAGAGAGATGAGCCAACAACAAGTAATTCAATAAAATAGCCTTTTTAATAATATAGGGATAATGATTTTCTTTTTCCTAATCTGCCCTCTAGAGAAGACTATTGGAATAAATCTGGTGTCCTTTCCAATGCTGGGAACATCTTGTTCATGCATCATCAGAGAAACCACAATTTATATCCATAGCAGGCTGCAGAGATCCTGTCCAAGGAGAGGGGTTCCTCCCTTCTGATCCTTTGAGCTATATATGTAATTTTCTAGCAAGAAAACATCTCCATTCATAAAGGATGTTCTCACAAAGGCTTCTTAGAGCACTTCCAGTTAAAGGTGAGGTCATACAGGTGGTGTAATTGCAGCACCAAAGGGGAGCTGCCTGCATGCTCTTCTATCATGATGAGCTGGCTGAGTTTGTCTTGCAAGCAAGATGTTACCACACATCCTGAAGCCACATTGGACAGGTGGCCCAGCACAGCACAGGCCTCAGGTCAACTGTGAGGTGGATCACTGACTCCTGAGGGTACAGCAGCCCCCCAGTCAGAATCACTTCACTGCACCTCTTGATCTGCATAGACTCTTCTGTCCCCAAGCCTGCGAAAAGTTACAGGTTATTTTGAGAAACTGTTCAGCTACCAGAGTTTCCTGACAGGCTGGGATGTTCCCTCTGCCCTACCACCTACTGCTGCAGCACAGGCTGGCATTGGGCACGGCAGCAGGTTCCCCTGCAGTGCTACTCGTGCTGCATACAGCCTGCTCCAGCCCAGAGTACAGGCAGAGGAGACATGGACTCTTCAAGGTCAGCAGCTCCTCAGTACAGTGTCTTCTGCAAGGCTCCCAGTGCAAAGAGCAAGGAAAACATCAAAATCTATCAAAAAAATCTTTCTTTCATTTTCCATTTTTGTGAAGATAATCGGTAATCTAGCAAGGACCTTCAAGGATCTGTAACTTCCCTAGCTAGACAAAAATAGCAGATATGTACAAAAAAATGAGTAGGTCCATGTTTTTATAAGGCAGCTAAATTATGATATAAAATAGCAAAACTCAACCCCTGTCACCTTTCACTGTTCAATAATCTAAAATGTTTTAATATTTAGATTTCCATCTTTTCAAGTTAACTTTTATTTTCTTCCCTAAATCCATGAAATTATCTAATTGGGAATTAGGTGAAAGCTTTATTGATCTTTCTATTTCTGTTGCATTGCTTGTATGGCACATCAGAGATATTACAAGTGTCAAATTCCAAGGACAATTTTACGATGCTTAATAGTTTTTCCAGTGGTTAACCACAGCACCCTTTCATTAACAAACAAGCAATCATCATTTTCAATTTTTTTTCTTCAGTCATTAAGTAGGTAAATGAAATAAATAGCTTGTTAATGCTAGATTGTAGGAGCTTCTTGAGACCTAGTGTGCTGAAAAGTACAGATTAATGCTCTTACTGCTGCCTTTGTATGTAGCTTGCAAATAGTATACTTGAATCTGATTTGCTGCAAAGCAGTACAGATTCATGTAAAATAAGCCATACAAATAAGAAAAAAGCACTAAAAAATGCATTTGCAAAGAGGCTTTGGATAGCCTGTAAAAAGGCAAGAGAATCTGCATTACCCCATATATTCCAGCTTATAAGAGATGACTCCATGCTCAGCACATCAGTCAGAATCATTTGAAAAGGCAAGAATGATTTATCTGGGGAATGAATTTGACAATAAAAGCCTTGAGTTGTAATTAAAATTGTCAGATTCAAGGCTGCTGGTGGTGGCAGCAGCTTTACTAAGGGAAAAAAGATACATAATTTTTGTAATGTTTTATTGTACAGAAGGCTGTGTTAATATTGGACATGGTATGCTTCACTGGAGATGGAAGGGAACTGCATAAAATTGCTGTTGTAATTTCCTTAAATAATCAAAATCTTGATTTGTTTTAAGGGGAATAAAAGGAACCTGGAATCAAAAGAAGCAGGGAAAG
>NW_005054359.1:2014978-2040421 GCF_000277835.1 Geospiza fortis | reverse complement strand
AAGAGTGTAATTTATTTAAATTGTGGAAATCACTTTCAGCAGACACTGGAAATTTTCAAGTGTTGTGTGCTGGTTCGTATTTTCATTTCACAAAGTGGAGGTTAAGCTAAGGGTCTGTCTTTCTTTTGTGAATCCTTTGTCCTCTTTCTTCCTGCATCCCTTTAAGCCTAAATTCAGGAGTCCCCTGACTTCCTCCACATACTGTCCTCTAGATACTGCATATTTCTCTGTCTACCCTGCACAGAATGTGTCCTGTATTCAAAATTGTTAATTCTGAATTGTAACTTTTTAACCAAGACTGTGCTCATGTGACACTGTGAGCATTCAGAGTAAACCAGTACTCCTGAAAGAGTTTAGTCTATGTGCTTGAGGCAGCAAAAATAGGGAATGAAATTCATAGGGGAATCAAATCCTCTGCTCAAGACTGTATATCAAGAGAGCCCTGATGAGGGCCTAATATCTCCGGTCCAGCCCAGTGCTTCACTAGCTGCAAATGGGCTTCTCCAATTCTACTCCCAAGCTGAAGTGAGTGTCTGGCCCTGGAGGTGCTGAGAACACTCCTTATGCTTCTGGTCTTCCATGTGGTTTGGGCAGCTCTGCCCCAGATCTGTCATTTAATCGACCCTGCCTTGTCAGAGGGGTTGGACTAGATGATCTCCAAAAGTCCCTTCAAACCCTAACTGTTCTGTCATTCTGGGATTCTTTGATTAATCAGGCTGTTCTCCTTAATTCCATATTTTTACTTAAAGATTCACTTTAATTTTTAAATTTTAATTCAGAGGTCCAAGTAGTCATAATCTCAGAACACTCAACTTTACCTG
Source organism: Geospiza fortis (assembly GCF_000277835.1). Taxonomy (NCBI): domain Eukaryota; kingdom Metazoa; phylum Chordata; class Aves; order Passeriformes; family Thraupidae; genus Geospiza; species Geospiza fortis. The sequence goes on along the minus strand of NW_005054359.1, from coordinate 2,039,600 downwards.
ATTAGAGTGAACTAAATCACTTTATTTTATCTTGAAAGAAAAAGTTACTGACAATTATTCTGATTTTAGGAGCTTGCAATGACTGATTGTTAATTTGATGTGTCATGATTTTAATCATGGTTGTAGACATGAAGTATTTTTTTAGTTGAAAATTTTTTTTTTAATGTGGTGCTACACTAAAGAAGATGCTTTAAACTGGAAGATTCTTACTTTTTCATTGTTTGTGTTGCAACTAGTAGGCTGCTTGATGTCTGTGCTGGTTGCCTGTTTGGATGCCTGTATCTATTTTCTTTTTCTCTATTCTTGCCACTACTTTTTCCAGAGGTATCATGTGAGAGGTATCAAGAGTTATCCAGCTGTGCACATTTGCTGAGTCCACAAGTCGTTTTGCCATTTGGGGCAATATTGCAGAAGATTGTGTGATGTCTCTTGAGGGCTTTTTGAAAAGACAAGAAAATTCAATTTCAGGCTATTGATGTTATTCATATGTTATTCATAATTCAAATGCTGTCTTTATGCACTGTTTTGGCACTAAAGTGAACTAGAAAGAATGTGGTTTTTTTGTTAGTCACGATCCTTATTTAGAGGGGACATACTTGTCACTCTTTTTGCAAAATTGTTTTTCCCTACTGTTTTTCTCTCTTCATCTCTCCTCCTGTTCTAATCTTTCAAATTATATTTTTCCCAAAGGGAAAGTGAAGAGCCTTGTGTCTGAGCTCAGTTAATTCCCTTCCTCCCACTCTGGTCTTAATTTCAGCCTGTGTACATCACAAAGTGCATTAGTCCTGTTGCTTTTATTAACTCATGTTTCAGTAGCTCTTGAATCTCATTTTGAGTCAGCTCTGATCACATCTAAGGCTTGTGTTTTGTTTGTTGCTTTTTGGGGTTTTTTATCCCTGTTCAGCTGTTTTTGCCTGGCTTCCTATTCATCAGAAAACTCTTTGGCGCTTTAAAGCTCATGATGAAAAGCAGGTTGCATAGGCAAACATCATTAAACTTATGACCTTTAGGACTTTATTTATTGCAATTTAAATTTCTGGCAAATACTCTTCTGTTTAATAAATAATCATTAGTTACAGATCTTGAAATTCGTGATTTAACAGCCTAATGATTTCAGAATATAGATGGTTGTGATCTTTTCTGGATTGTGGTTTACCTTTCCTTATGTAAAGGGGTTCTGGAGGAGTAAGTACGCTGCTCTCCCCACTCCTCAAATAAATGAGAACAATCTTGAAATGAAGTGATCATCTCAGTTTGGAAAGTAGAGCTTAAAATTATAGTGAGAAGACCATTGCTGCTCTGATCTGGAGGGATGCACATAAACAGCCTTCATATGGCATGAAAAATGTTTTATAATCTTAGGCAATTCAAGGACTCAGATTCAGAATTTTTCAGGTTACCTAAGCTTCAATGTTTGTGCTGGGTTGATTTTCAGGAGGAAATGCTCAACAGTTTTGACGCACAAAATATCGAGAACATATCAGTGTTCACACACCCCACAGTCACATCCAGGTGTGCCCTTGGAGAGAGGCTAAGAATTTCTTGCAAGGAAAACATGCATAAATGTTTATTTCATTTTTGCATTGCTTTGAAATATATGATTAAGGAGCATACAGGATTTTAGTTCTAAATTTAGTCCAAAATTCTGGAAAATATTAAAATGAACAGGAAGTAATGAGCCATATATCTTTATTAGATATTTCAGATTACCAGAGTAGATGTCAGATTTTTCAGGAAAATTAGGGATGAAAATCGAGTCTAATTATTTTTTTTTCAATATATTTATAGCTTCCAGTTATAAAGAATCTGTCTTCCAAGGCTCTTGTAGCCAACAGCTATGAAAGCAGTGCTTTTAACAGGTTTGATGGTGTATCCATTGTACAGTTTTGCTGGAGTTATTAATGGGAACATAGTAATTGTTAAAAACAGGAGAAATATGGTTTTGTTTGTACAAAATACTCCTCTGGGTGCCTACAGGCCTTTTCCTTTTCTTGTTTTTATCTTTTCTGTATGTAGTGGAAGAGTTCTTTCCTTTTATTATTTTTCTCCATTTTCTGTGCACTGTCTGCTCTTCTTATTGCTACATTTAAGGAAAATAAACCTCTTTTCTTATGACACAGTGAGTAGGTTGGTTCTGGTTGAACTGCACAGTGCTTTCACCAAAGTGTATTTTTATGAGTATGATGAATTCTATAAACAATGAATGTAAGATTCTTTGGGACTAAATTCTATCTTCCTAGTTCCACCCATTTAATAGAATAGTTAAAGAAACATATTCAGACCCAAATTCTTAGCAAATGAAAAAAGATGCAAGAAGTTTGTTTTGGTTTTGTTTTCTTTGTGTGTTTGGTTTTTTGTTTTTTGTTTTTGTTTTTTGGTGTTGTTTTTTTTTTTTTGTTGTTTTTTTTTTTTTTTTTTTTTTGTTTTTTTTTTTTTTTTTGTTTTGTTTTGTTTGGGGTTTTTTTTGGTGTTTTTGTGGATTTTTTGTTGTTGTTGTTGTTGTTGTTGTTGTTGTTTTCTGGGGTTTTTGGTGGTTTTTTTAAGTTTTTCTGTTTGTTTTTTGTTTGGTTGATTGTTTTGGTTTTTTTAAGTCAGAGCCACAGCATGATAGATATGCTCACTGAGGGGAGGGTCTTCCCCTGTCATCCAGTAAAGTGTTGAATGGCTTTATTGAACTTCTCATTAAAATCTCAATTGATATTATTACTACTTGACAAGTTAAATATAAGACGCTATCCAAGATTGGTAGCTGGGCCTGTTTTCTGTGAGTCATTCTAATGTTGTTGCATAAATAATTGCTATATTAGTAATTTCAGCATAAGGCCATCCATCGCCCCACATAACCATTTCAGCCTCAGGAAAAAATATTGTCCAGTGCCAAGCAGTTCTGCATTAACTGTTTCTGATCCAAAATTTAGACCAATGGGCTCTAGTATCTTCTAGGCAGGTTATGGAAATGTCTGTCAAAAATGGCTTGTCCCCCCAACTACTCTGAGACTCAAATGATCAGTGAAAATCCTTGAATGAGATTTTCACCAGGGACATAGTGAAGCAGAGATAGATTTCCTAATCTACAGACTTCACTGATACAATTTATTCTATTAATTTTTAGATAGAGTAAAATGCATTTTTTGCCATTTCCTAAAGGTTTTTCCTGGTTGTGTTTTTTGGGAGTTTTTTTGGTTGGTTGGTTTTGAGTTTTTTTTAAATTGAAGTTCTTTATACTCTGGTTTTTGGTTTTTTTCACTTTCTTAACGGCTTTTGAGAGCAGCACTGGCCAACAGTTTCTCAACTTGCTTTGAGCACTAGTGTTAAATGGATAATGAACCTGAATGATTGGCTGAAGTTTAGGAACAAAAGATCTATGTTTCTATTTTCTTCAGATCAATTCCTGAACTACCTTTAAGCACTTTGAGTTTCTCAGTGATTGGCACATCTCAGGTGGAATCATTCTTATTGGGACAAATTCACTTTCCCAGGAAAATTACTTTACCAGGAAATTGCTTTGCTTTTCCCAGGAAATTAATTTGGGATCTTGTACGGGGGTCTGTGTGTACTTTTCTATGTGTACATGCAAAACTTTGAGTCTATAAGAACATTTTTACATGAGTACATTCACATTAAAAATATGCTATAAAGAACCTAGGGAAGCCTGAAAGTTGTCACAGTTGTAAAATACAGTTTCATGCACTTTATGATGACACAGCTCTGTAGAATTATAGATACTTGGGAGGATCACAAGTAAGAGGTGGAAATAGCATAATTTTTCAGAGGTCACACGGTCAATTACAGCGTGTCTTCATCTGTATAAGAAATTTGCAGATTAGCATACTTTTCTATTATCAGGCTCTCAGTAGGGAGAATTAAAGTGATTTAGATATTGTGCTGATCTGTCATGACTTGGGTAAAGGAGGATTTAATGAGATCACTTGCACTGCTTTGCCCCTGTTCTGTAGCTCACTGTTCAGGCAAGTGTGAGAATTTCAGGAGTCAAAAAATATACAGAAATCTTGAAGGGTTTTTCTGGAGAAGGAGGAGGTGACAGTCAATGATTTAATTTTCTGTTTTGTCCTGTGTATCCCCTATGTCATAAGGAACAGTTGATGCCTCACATTACATTGTCTGCTCAAGGCAATGCTGGAAATTATTTGAGGAAACTGATTCTTTGTTTCTGCCGTACTGTGATTGGGCAATTCAAATTCCTGTATTGAATCTTGGTTTGTCTTAATAGTCTGGAATTAAACATATCAAACAAAAAATGCTTGATATCTTGAATTAATTTGTTCTTAAATTCTATTGTTCATTTGAACTTCATAAAAATATGAACAATGATTAATCAATTTTACCTTTTTGCCTTAAAACTATAGTATTTCATGCAAATAGGTTACATATAGAAACCTATTTATGAATGTATGCTTAATTTCATGAAATGGAATTAATTGCATATTTTACCGGCATCTGTTCTACTAGATGGGGTTAAAAAATCTTTACAAACTGTTGGAGAGGGGTAAAGAAAATGGAGGGAGACTCCCTCACACGTACTTTTGGGTTGTTTCTCTGTTTCCCAGGTCACCTACTACCTTGTTTGGTCACTGTGTCCAAGTTGTTTTCCTGAGCTCTTTCCATATGTTTCAGTTTGGTTCCAGCCTGACTCCTACCCCCCTGCAATGTGGTGCTGCCCTGCATGGAATGAGAGTGCTGCCTTGCAACTCCATCTGCTTTGAATTTTTGCATTAAATAAACATTTTCTGATACTGGAAAAGTTAATATCTGGTCCAGAGAATTTTATGTTGGTGTGAGGAATGGTTTGGAACAAATTAGCTGTAATAGTATAATAGCTGAAGGTGGGTCATTAAGAGTTACTAACTACTTATTTCCCAGCTCCCTCTCTCTTGCTCTTCAAAAGGGAAACTGCTGTTTGTTATTATGATTAGCAAAAGTAAAATTTCTACCTTCATCTTTCTTTTTTTTTTCTGTATCAGAGATGATGCTACCAATCTAATAAAATATTTTCTTCCATTTACATACCTGGTATAACAGCATTCTAAGTAAGGCCTGCCAAGTATGTGGTGGGATTTTGGATTGGCTGTTTGTTTCCAGGATGCCTATCCATCAAAATTGTAACTTGTAATTTTTCACCTTTTTTTTTCTATTCAACTCTTTCCATACAAAGTAATGACCAAATCTTTCAGATTATTAAAATTACATATTTCATGGTACTCAATCAGTTCATTTACCACTTCAAAAGTACTTCCAATTATAAACTTTTAGAAAGATTTTATATAAAAAGTTGCACATCTTCATTAAACAATCTTGCAAAGCATTTAACTTTCAAAATAAATTTAAAAAAATATAATAGGACAGCATATATTTCTGAAAAGGTGACATGATTTTGAATTTTTTGGGTGTTATTTCCAGTGTTTTTCAGATTATCACTTAATGACCTAGTGAACTCAATCTCAAAGTTTCAATGGATGGTAAAGAATGATGGTATGAAAGGAGCTTCCTGATTAGCTTTAGCTCTGAACAATGTGTTAAAGGCAATTATAGCCAAAATAAAACAAGTTTCATTTCTTATAATTTATCTCTTCAGGTCTTTAACTGGAAGTGACAAAATGCTTAAATGATGAAGAAAACAAAGACAGACAGAAGAAAAATATTTCACATCACTCTAGCCTACTGTGTTATTTTTGTTGATAAATATTCATTCATAATTTACCTGGTGCATACATGTGGGCTAGAAATATTTTCTGTGCATTTACAAGTATATGTACAGTCCAGTGATATCTTTAGATTCTGCCATAATAAGCATTTTCTATCTAGAAATTGCCTTTTCTTTGAGCAACTCCCAATGACTAACAGCAGCAGAAAAGTATATTTCACTCATATTATTCCTCCACCACAGTGCTTATCATGTTCATATTTCAAAACTCTATTGACATAGAAGTAGGAAAAAAATTCTGTTCATCCTGTTCATACCAATGAATGTTCCCAATTAATAGTTTTTAGGAGAAAAAAGAAATTGTGATGTAGGGGAGGAGGATTTTTTGTTTGTTTTAATTTTTTTTTTATTTACAAATATCAATGCACTTAATTGGATTCTTAGGTAGATTCAGATTTTTGTGTCCATGAATTTTTTAGTCTGTCTCCTTTTTTTTTTTTGGTCATATGTTTACCTTTGGAAAGTCAGAAATTTAATCAGCTCTATTTATCTGAGTAAACTTGCAATAAATTTAGCATTATCATCTGATTGGCACTGCCATCAGACACTATCAGACAGAGTGTCTTTTTAGGTCCCTTTCTCATTAAAAAAAAATGATCCATGCTTTCGTGTCAACAGTTCAAGTTTTTTTGATGGGATTGTATACAAAAGTTTACAAAAAGACTTTTCATGAAAGAAAGCTAATTTCCAATTAACAGTTTTCTATTACTCTCTTTTCTATTTCTGTAGTCTTTATGGATGTAGTTCTACCATGGAATATTATTCTATATTTGCATATTAACTGTGTTTTCCTTAAGTATCTGGTAATGGTTTCCTTCAGAGGTTCTAGGCTGGACAGGACAACTGGTAATCTGTATGGTAATTCAAGATAGTTGCATTATTAAGTTCTAATTTGTAAGTTAATTGTTTGACAGGATTGTGATTATGGAAGTGAACAAGGTGAGGAAATTATGTTACTCCTCTTCAGATGAATTCTTTAGCAAAAATTAATGAAGTAGGCAATAAGGTATGGTAATAGAAGCATGGATACAACCTTACCCCTGGAGTAATACCCGACAAGGATTTTCAGTACTTCTAAATAAATTTGGATTGGTCATTTCTTGCGGGGGTTGTTTTTAATGAGAGGAGCTTTTTAATAAGGAAGAAAGTGATTCAGTTCAATATGTTTAATCCCAAACTCCAGCAAACTTAAAAACTTGTGTGTTAGAGCAATGTTTCTATTTAGATTAAATCAACCCGAACCAGTTTTACTTGAGTGAAAAAATGCCATTGCATGTTGCTTCTCCAAAAATTTGAAGTTCTGTTTACTTAACACACAAAACACGCTGTATTAAAACAGCATTTTAATAAAATAGCTACATTCCTGTTGAAGAGTTGTCAGCAGAGCTGTTTCAAAAACAGGAAAAGAAAGATTTTTTCCCCTACATGGTCCTGGGGTATCTGCAACTTTAGAACAGAATTGGTTTCAAATGATCAGTTTGCTTCCAGTACCACAAGATTAAAAATCAGGCACTCTGGACATAGCCATGCCAAAATGCTGTATTAGGGTAGATTTCTTGAGTAGTGTTGGGGTTTTTATCATTTTTTTGATTGTTGACATACTGATTTCAGTTTCAGTAATTCTAAAACCATTTTAGTTTTCCTAGGAAAAAAAATTTAAAAAGTTTCCTCATCATAAGGGACTGACTGATTTTTTCAGTGGAAGCCAATTTGGAATGTAATATTCATTTCCGCCCAAAATACTAAGTAAAAATTTTATATTTTCTTTTATTTTGTTCCAGAAACCTTCTTTTTTTTAATTTTTCTTTTTCCTTGACATGCAGCTTGTATTTACTTTATTTTTTACACTGCTAGATGTGACACAATACCAAGAGAGACAGATATCAAAAGAAACTGTTCACTTAGATCTTTCTTTTGAGCTGACAAGCATATTGCTAAGACATTTAAAGTGCAAGCTCCTTATTTTCAGTTTTTTATGTGAAAAATTTAGAGAGAAGTACTGAAATGATTGGTAAAAGAGTAGTAATTCTATAAACACAGGCAAATGAATAGAAGAAAATGATGGTAATTATTTTTAGGAGCCAGAGGAGGATGTCTCCTCTGTTCTGTGTTCTTTGCATTGTGTAATTTAAGTCAGAATTGTTCCATTTTGTGCTCTAAAGGTTTATCTTTCAAAGGAATGAATATTCTTGTTTCACTTGAACAGTAATAATGTCTAAAAGATGGAAACAGAACTCTACAACTTAGTGCTTGTAACTGCATAATTTTAATGTTAATAACAAAATTTAATAATGATTCTAATTCAGTTTAGTTAATTGACAGTAAAAGTTTATTTTTCTATGGACTCTATGAAATTATATTGACTGCTAACAGAAATTGGTCTCCTTTTTAGATTAAAGTATTATTATTGAAATAATTATTGATATTCCATATATAAATGTGCTGAAAGTGAACTAAGGTATCTGAGGAAGATCTATTGACTTAATTTAATGCAGTTGAATATTTAGTTTCTATTATCAAAAGCAATCTTAAGTCAATAATTTAGCGGCAGTAATGTGCATCTTTTATTTTATGTGGTTTTGTTGGGGAGTGAAGTATGAGTCTGTAAGTGAAATTAGAACTGGGGGGAAGCTCACAATAAAACAAAAAATAATTGGTTTTTTCCCCAGAGCATCTTTCTCCTGAGTTACCTGTATATGCCTTTGTTCCAGCATCGTCAAACGTAAGTGTTGGCCTTAAAGACAAAAGCTTTCCCTTTTTAAAGCCCTTAACAGAGAAAAAGAGAAAGGAATAATTGCACTTCCTTCTCAATTTCTTCCAGCAGTTCCCCTGGGGCAAAATTCTCTCCTCATGTTCAGGTTAATTGCACTATTTTCTTTCTTTCCATTTTACTGCAGTATTTTGCCTTATTCTAATTTACGCTTCTGTATTCTACACTTATGCTAAAGTGTGAGGTTTTTAAAATAGCTCTTTAAAATAAGTATCAGTAACTCACAGAAGTGGCTCAATGGCTTCACTTGGAGCTGATTAGTAAAGTTACCACTCTATAAAAATGGCACTGGTCCTGGTAGCTAGGAAAAAATTCCACTCTTTGACTGCAAGATTATGGCCTCCCCAGCAAATTCTCTTACTGTGGATCCCTGACAAGATCCAAAATGAGTGGGCAGCTTCATGACTCAAAGTGGCCAAGCGACTGAGTTTGCTCATAGATCAGAATGGAAAGAGCAGAGTTCCCTGACTGCAGCTTGCCTGGCAATGGAAGCCCTTCATGTGCAGGAGGAGCAGACCTGCTGGGGACCTTCAAATCCAGCCAGGGGAGGTTCCATGACACCTGCTCTAGATCATCCTCCTCAGCCCTGCTATTCACAACCCTCACCTCCTCTCGGTGAAAGAAAAAGGAACATTTTATCTATCAGCACTGACAGCTCATACCCCCTTGCCCCCCCATGGCATTTATTCCTCTAGTATCCCCATCTTGTATTTTGTCAGGAGGGTGTCAGATACCTCCTGCAGTGGCACCTCAGTTCTAGGTTGTGTTTTCCAAATGCTGCCCAAGTACTGTCTCCTGTTCTGTTGGGTTTCTCACTTTGTGGTGTGAGCTGCTCTTGCTGTGCACTGCCTGTTAGAGGTTCTGCTTGCCTGTTCTGCCTCTATAAGTCTTTCGACAATGCCATAGATGTAGCATTGTCAAATGGGGCCTCTGTGAAAGCCTTTGTCTATTTACTTATTCCATTCCTAGCAACAGTATGCATAGTATGCAGGCCTCTTATATATATTACGACAGATTTTTTCAAGCACTATAATTTCCTCTGACACTAAGGGGAATAAAATTAAATCTGTTTTAAAACAACCTCTTTTTTACTTTTTAAAATTACCTCCAAATCTCAAACCACGGGGCTGTAACCTATTTCCTTTTCTTTAGGTGGTTGTTTACTTTGAACTCACTCCTGTTGCATTTTATAGCAACACAGCCTTTTCCAGGATGCCACAACCATACTTCTTTTTGCTTTGTGACACATTTTTTGAACATGATAAAACCCTTACACGCAATTTGTCATGGTTTTGATCTTTCCCATAATGCCATTAGTCATAGCTGCTCCTGTCTACCAGATGTCAATAGTGCTTCCCCACAGAGACTCCTGGGGCCTGGGGAGCCAAGCTGCTGCTTCTGTGGGGTTTGGCCACAAACCTTATGCTTACTTAAATAATGGCTCTGCACAATCTTATTTTGGGTATTCCCAGGCAGGTAGTGCCTGTAATCACCTCACTGGGAATGACTACATGGAAACCAAAAGGAAGTAAGCCTGGGGTGAATGCAGGACTTTACTCTCAGCACACACTCACAATCCAGTCCCTCTTAAAAGTGGGGCTGGGATGGAGATGTAAGCAATGCACCTCTAAGAATGGCGCCTAAAGGTTCCCTATTTAGAAAGCACTGTAAGATTTTTACAGAGAAAAAAATCACTATGGGCAATGTCTTTTTTTCCTTTCATTTTTCTGAAAGAGAGTGTGAGAGCAAAGGAGTTTGTAATAAGACAAGGAGACAAGTATTTCGAAAAAACTCTGCCTTTCATAATGGCATTTTATAAAAATATTTACATTTATAAGTTTCACATTTCTTTCTATTCAGGCCTTTACTGAACTTGATTTTCTAAATGAATATGGTGAGTTGCCTGACTCTGCTTTCTTTGACATTCATTAAATGACTTTAATCTTTCCATATGGCTCTGCACTGAATCAGGTTATAATGCCCCTCCAAATTAGATTAATTTCTAAATTATTTTTTACTTACCTCTGGATATATTTCTAAATCCACCTGCATTCCTCCAAGCTTCTGTGGTGTTTCACTTTGAGATAAAGTATACAGAACGGAACACAATAATATCTGGGAGAGTGTAATTAATATTTCTACAACAAAATATTTCCCATTACTTTCTGTCCATCTCTTCACCCACTTTACCATTTTTATGCTATTTCTACTATGGCTATTTCAGCACTATTAATGTTTTTGGCATGCTAACTTGCAGTGACAATGTCAAGACTTTTGCCTGAGTAGACAGAGTGAATTTAAAACTCAACAATGTATGTGACTCATGCAAATTTTCACAGCGTGACTTGACTTGCACAATTCTAATCTGCATTGTACTGACAAATTGCATTATATTATTTGGTTCCTCTGGACTTCACTAATTTAAAAGAGCGATCTCAGTATCAAATATTGCAACATTATTGTATATCCTATAGAACAGACTGTAAACAAATAGATTCAACAGTGAGTTAAAAACCATGGCATTTTTCTGTTATGACAATTGGCATCTTCTTCCATTTATTTCCATTTATCTTAGAATATTTTAACACAAAGATAGTGTTTCAGGAATGTTAACTAACTGTCTATCACCATATTCTCCCCTCATGCACCTGGGGAGGCTAATGCTATCTCTGTTTTGCATGTAAGGAAACTAAGACAGACAAGCCAGAATAAATGAGACATCTCACAGTGGGATTTTGCATGAAAAGAGAGTAGGAATTATTTAATTTGTGGAAGTTTTCCTTACCATTTTTTAACTAGTTTTTTGGGGAATGTGCTCTGAGTAGGGATCTTGTAAAATGAGAGACATTCCTTGAAAGAATACACAGTGACCTTCATGATAGTCCTTACGATGATTTGGACTCCAGTTGGAGTTGCACATCTTTTATTTATAGGCAGCTCAGAAGTACCTACAAAGCCCATGAAGCTTCCTGTCCTGTGTAGCTTCTAAAGTGAAAACATAAAGAAGCACATAAAATAACTATGCTATTCACAGCTTTTCATATTATTTTCCTATTTGCTCTTTTACTCATATAGAAACTGTATAGAGAAATGATCTCACTATGGGGTTTAATTCTAAGAAGTTGGTGCAGAAGATGTAACACACCCAAGTGTCCCATTCTTTTGCATTTTAACATATTTCATTATACTCTGGACCTAAGGATATGCAGAAATGTGGCAAAATTAATTTGTGACTTTTCCCTGAAAAATTTATATATGCCAGAAAAGCATATAAAGCTGGCGGTAGGGGAAGAAGAACGAAATGGGAGCTTTCTGGAGTGATGGTTCTTGCCTTCCCAAATCACTTTTGTACACGATGGGGTTCTGCTCTCCTGAAGATGGCTGAGTACCAGCCTATCCTTGGGAAACAATGAAAAACTTCCTTGTTTTGCTTTACTTGTGTGCATGACTTTTTCCATCTTTATCTCATCCCATGAGTTTTCTAACTTTTACCCTTCTGATTCTCTCCCCAGTCTCACTGGTGGGGGACCATGTGAGCAACTGTTTGGCAGGGTTTAAATCAAAACAGGCATCTACTCTGAACCAATTTTTATTCCAAGAAAACATAAAGACTTGTGTTAAATAGTAAACAGATAGGAACTTCTCTGTCTGTTCATATTTTGCTTGAGTAATCCAAAACTCTGTGGGTTTCAGACGTAATGCTTCTCTCACAGGTACAGACTGTGTAATATACTTACTTCCTCCTCACCGTCATGAGTTTGGTGGAGTTCTTGGACTAATACTCTTTATATTCAAACCCTCCATCAATTTCAGGTCAACTAAGCAGTTCTAGAACATGTTCCATGGTCATTAAGGCCTGCTATTATGTAAAGAATAGACCATACAATATATTTATTTTTGACTGTAACATACTTTTGGAAATAAGTTAATAGGAAAACTGCTACTAAGTTTCTTCTGCCTATAGATATCAACAATGATTGTATAAAAGGAAGCAGAGAGCTGCTTTTGGATTATATTTAAAACTTAATTTTTCTAGCTAGTGCTGCTGCAATTTTTTTTGGATGTACCCGTCGACTAACTGCAATGGTGTTTGATAGCGAGGATTTTCAGAGCAGATGGTAAGAACAGTGTTTCCCTCCACTGGTGATGCTTTTGTGAATTCATTCAGTTTCATTCAGCATTCCATTCTTTTGGTATTATAATTCTGCCTGAATTGTAATACCTTATTGATGTTCACCACACTTCCTATGACAATGGTAAATTGGGAAAATTTCTATGAAAGATGATGGGATTGTACTGCTGTGAAATTAAGTGAATGGGAGGACAACCTTGTTTGATATTTATTGTGTTTCCATAATTATTTCTCTCATCTGAATGTTTTGAAACCTATTCTTCCATTTGAATCATGATAGATTCATTTCTTTGAAACAATGTCCTTTCCCAGGGAAAATATTAAATATCTTAGACACTACACCCCAATTTGTAAAGTTGTAGAGACTAAGATAAATTTATAACCTAAAGAATAACAAAAGATGAATCAGAAATACATTATCTATCTCATGTCTGTTACTGGGCTTGTAGAGGTAAGAATTTAATAATCACCTGAAGTTTTAGGCTTTTACTTTATTAAAAACCCCCACACAACAATGATAATAACAACACTTGCCTAGTAATTATTTGATCAGTGGGTGGTTAAAGAGAGTTTTTATGTTCCACCTGCGTTCTACTTTTTAATTTGATTGTACTTTTGACATTAGTTCCCCAATTAAGATAGGTACATTTCTCATTTCACCAATTGTGGAATTAACTAAGAGTAGAAGCAGAAACAAAAAGGGGTTTTTGCTTCATTGTTAGGGTAATTTTTTGCACAAAAATATACAGCTGGATGCTGCACAATCATGTATTTACAGTGCCATAAGCCTACTATGCCTGTTCTATGCCTGAAAACATATCTAAAGCGATTTCTAGAAACATATGTTGTTGCTAACTTATTTTCCGAAATCCATACCTCACCCAGTTAAAATTCTGTTTAAAAAGCCATAACATTATATGCACAGTTCTGTGAGCCAAAAAATCTAAAAATATCAGAAACTTTGTAAAGTACTTGTGCTGTCACTTTGATTGTACCACAAGTTTGTCATGGAATAAAATGGTAACACTCTAGAAAAGTATTGAATGTATTCCTTTTGAAGTTGTTCCTAAAAGTATTTGTACATTTACTTTCTATATGCAATGGAATGTTCACTTTATCTGAATAACTTTCAAAATTTGCCTATTGCCCTGGGACAAGTTCTATTTTTGAATTGAAAGTATGAATAAGAAATGTTTCCATTTTACAATCCTTGTAAGAATTTGACATTAAATGAAAGGAGTTACTATAAGGAAATGCTGATCTTGGAAATACTGATGTCCTTTTCTGGGGATGTAAGTGATCAAATTTAAATTACAAAAGATTCATCCTAATCTCAAAGCCTTATCTAGACCTTAATTGAATTAAAGGTCTTGACTCTATCACAATTGAAATAAGCTGGTTTACAGATGTGTTACAAATATTTCTTTGAGTAGTGTCACTGGTACTGCTAAATTTGCCCTATGTTGACTAAGATCAGACTCCAGTCTAGGATTTTTCAAAAATCTGGGATGGAAGCAAGTCCTGAAGGAAACACAAATAAAATTTCCTCTCTAAATAAATCTTTATTGGGTCAACTTAAAGAATATTTGAAGGATTATATGGCATGCAAACTTCAAAACAGCTTACATGAATCATACTGAAACATGTGATTTAACTAGTTTTAAAGGGTTGAAGTGGTAAAGTAACTCAATATATGTCTTATAACATCTGAAGGTTTTAAATTTATATTCATATTGTCCAATGTGCATTCTCACCTTGAATGAATGGCTGAATAAAATTTTATAGTGCTCCTCATTTTAGCAGAAGAAAACATGCAAAATTACTTGTCTTTCTGCCTCCAAACTTGCAGTCTATATAATGTCAAAAATAGGATTAGAAACGAAAGGGATTGAGAGGACATCATCCCCTGTTTTAATTCTACTTACATATTTAAACCTTTTCCTTTCTGGAGAAGGGGCAGTCTGATATTATGGGACTACACAGTCATAAAGGTCTCTGTTTGTTGTATTTTACCATTTGTTATTCAGTGGATCAGCATGACTGGATGAACCTGATTATCTCTGATGGCCAAAGACAATGTTTCAGTAATGAAGACTTAACCAGGTGAACTGACCCTCAATTAAGAAAGCGGATTTTGCACCTTTAAATTACTTTTTACAATGTGAAATGTTATAAATTATGTGTGACAGAGGATAAAAAAGAATATAAAATATCATACTACCAAGATTAAGCAAGGACTCAATGACATTTCAAACTAACATTAGGAATTTCTGCTACGTTTTGTTTTGATGATTCCCTCAGATAACTACAAGATTCCTTCATTTTCTCATCTCAGAAGCAGCATCTAACTCAAGAAGCCCCTTTTTTACATCCATCTAGGAACTAAGTGGACTTTTGAGGATTCCTGACATCTCTTTTAATTTATTTTTACACTGTGACATAAAAGATATATTTTCTTCTTCCATTTAGTAGCCTGGAAAATGTCATATGTAGGTAGAAAAAATATAGGGAATGAACTGGTTTCTGTCTCAGGAATTGCTGTTTTGCTGGACTTGAGGATAAAAAAAATTATTGGAGAAACTTCAGCGTCCTAAACCAGAGTAGCTGTGATTACAGTACTCGAAAGAGGTGTGTCTCATACAAATACATTCTGTAAAAGATCTCCCCTTTGAAATGTCATGTATTTTCTCTAAAGATTCTCATTATATTGAGAAATTATGTTCTTATGAGCTCAGTTTAGCAAAGCCAATGTTACTTATTAGAAATTTAGAAAGGTCTTTTATCTGTTAAAATGTTAGTATAAAATCTGATTTTAAATGAAATCTTAGAACCACAGTTTCAGATAGAAGGGGTGATGACAGAGTACATGAGAAATATAAAAAGCTGTAAAAGTTAAAAACCAGTCCAGTATAATTTTTGTCAAAGATAGTTTACAAATTGAAATGCATACTCTGTATTTCAAGAGAGAGGACAGGAAAGAACACAGATAGCACAGTGTGGTACAAGTTATCCAAGTAGCTCTATTATACAATTCATTTATTCACATTTTAAGAAAAGCATGTCTAGGATAGGAAATAAATTCACATCCTTCAGTTCATCATACTTCCAATGTTTTGTGCTTGAATGATGCTCATCTCTGGGCTGCACTGCAGTATTAGAGAGTGAGGCATGGCTGTGGCATTTTCCTCTTGTCCTGCTCTTACTACCCAGATAGCTCCTTCTGCTCTGATTCTTATGTGCTCTTAAATTTTGATTCAATGTCTTCTTTGGGCAGCCACATTATCAGCTGGCATATAGTAGAGTTCAGCCTCTGTGGCATGGCTTGTCACTGCTTCTCTGTCAAAAGTTACAGTTTTCTCCAATGCCATTTAGTTAAAATGAGCTCTCACAGACTGTGTAATCTATTTCCTTACTTTTTGTTGGTTTGTTTGTTTGTTTTGGGTGTTGTGGTTTATTTTGGTTTTTTTTTAAGCTAAACAATGTCCAGACTCTTTGGAAGATAGATCTGAGGAGGTGAAGAGAATATAAATAAATAAAATGACATGTAGCTGCTACGAGTGAACTGACAGAAGAAATACTCTGCCAGATCCTTAGCCAAAGATCCTGTTCTCACTGCAATCTTACAGAGTCTATTCTCTTCTTTCAACATTTTAGATCTCATTTCTACCTGTGTACATTTTCCTTGTGATACACATGGTCAACATTTCAAAGTAGATTGAATTGTAACCAACACGGAGCATGACCATGCTTTTATATATTAGGTGATAAAAGGACAGAAAATTTAATTAAGTATGCAAAAGCTAGGAGTGTGTAAGTCTAGGAGACACTCCTGATGTACTCATATGGCTCTGGATGTTTTGTAATCTATATTATTAATATGGAAGTTATCAGCCTGAAAGTAATGACTTGAAACATTTGAGATATATATTAATATATTTGCCAGTATGTTATAACTCAGTAGCAATATCAGAATCTCTTTCTCTTCTCAAAAATGCATAACTATAATACTAGTTTGTCTTAATTAATTTGTCTTAAGATAATATGCTGGAGCTGCTTATTCAATGTGGAAGTTGCAAATATTAATTCAAATTTGTTTAATCTGTAGAGAATTAATGATGAGATGACAATAAGATGGAGTAATTGCTTTAGGTTGGTCATTTGCACAGTTTAAACAGGGCAGCCTCTAGACTTCAAATTAGTAGAATTAGGACATGATCTACTTTTTAAAAGTGGAAGGTTCTGTAAACTCAAAAAGCATGCTAATTGTGCTAGGATAGCACAAATTACATTATTTTTGGTAGTATTTAAAAATTACCCTCTAAAAAATTCTGTGCTTAATTTTGTTAAGTCTATATTAATTTCTTTTTTTAATGTATGTATCTATTTTAGTTCATTTTTTCTTATCAAAGAAGGAAATAAGGATCGGTACAGCCATTAAAGTGAAAAATAAAATTTAAAATTAAAAAAAAATAGAGCTCATGTAATGTCACAAGACAGATATTTCTGAAAATGTTGACCAGTATGTGATGAACTGAAGTGGTTTTTTGGGTTACAATTTACACAATTGGTGCAGAACATACTGTTGTCTCCCCACACTCACCTACATAGTTTATTTATTCTCTAAGGCCTTAGACCAAAGTTGCACCTTTATAAAGGGCAACTTTGCATTTCTGACTTTGCATTTCTTGCATCTTCAAGAATCTGTGGAATAAAAAACTGAACGTAATAATTTAGGAAGTCAGGTTTTATGAGGAATCTAATGCATATATTTTTTAGTTTGAATATCTAAATTTGAACAAACTCATCCATCACAGCTAGGTTAATTGTTCTGAGGCTATCACTGACATGGGGCTGTGAATTTGGCACATCTGAAAAGTCATTTTGGGAAGTTGTTTTTTTTTCTTTTTTCTTATTTTTGGGTACTGATGATGGTCAGTTATGGGTTTGGTGGGGTTTTTTGTTTGTTTTTCTGGTTTTTTTTTTTACTTTTATTTTTTCACCAGCAAAGCAGAAAAGTTTTTTAATCAGAGTATGCTGTTACAGAAATACCTGCAGCTTCAGACCTGGCTGGCTAGTGATTACAAAAGTAATCAACCAAAAAAGGACAAATAACCAGATGCAAGGTAGTTAAATAAAATTATCCTGGCAATTTGCCATAAAATCATTATGATTTCATCTTTGGAACTTCATTCAGACTAAATAACTCTCAAAGCAAATGAGGCATGAAATATTTTCAAAATCTCTGTAGTCCCAAATATAGTAAAATTCAATATTTTATTTCAAGATTAAGTACTGCCGTGTGTTTCCAAAGTCCTGTATTATCTCTTTACTGTCTGGTACTTGTTCAGGGGACCTTGTTTTAATGCTTTTTGCAAAAAGGCTTTTCCTTCCATCCACCTTTTTAGCAGTTCAATGGCTTATTTAAGAACTAACTTTTTAGAGAGGGACAGAGAAATCAAACAAAATAGAAATTTCTGCACTTTGTAAAATGCAAATGAGTGATTTTCTTAACCCTATTAAGCATATTTGTGTGTATGTCTATTAATGTATATTTATGTATATTTTTGTATATATGTTTATATACTTATTTATTTATTTATTCATTTATATGTAGCAATTTTGTGATAAAATATTGACTTCAAAATTCAAAATTCTCTCAGTTTTCTTTGTAATTACTGTGCTAGAAAATTATCGCTGTGGAAGTGAAGAGGGCAGGGATGAAAATTTTGAAAGCCCTCTGTCCAATAGATCTTGCTGGATCAAAATTGTCTGGAAAGCACTAGTGGAGGTCTAATCTCCCTGCTAAACCAGGGTCCCCCAGAGCATGTTACTTGGGATTGTGTCCAGACAGCATTTTAATATCTCCAGGAAAAGAGATATTCACTCCACAGCCTCTCTAGGCTATCTGTTCCAGTGCTCAGTCACCCCAAGGTACAGAATGCTCAGGTGAAACTTTCTGTGTTCCAGTTTCTACCCATTGCCTCTTGTCCTGTTGTGTGGCACCACCAAGAAGAGCCTGCATCCATCCTCTTGACACCCTGCAGGTTTATTTTTTTCCACATTGTCAATTATTTTGCCTGAGTCTGTCACACCACAGTGACACCAGCACCCCCAATCAATACATCATCAGTGTGTTGATATACCTTGGCAGCCCCATTTGGTCCTTCCCTTTAGCTCAAGAGCTCGGGTGTGATGGGCTGGAGTGAGTGAGTGCTGGTATCCCTGTGGGAGGTGAGTAAAGGCGTATTGTACTCCTTTCCACCTGAGTGTAAAACATTTCTTATCTCCCTCTCTAAAGAGAACCATTAAATCCATACCCTGTACATTGATTGCAGCTAAAAGAAGGTGTGCTTGTTCCTGAATGATGGAAATCAGGTTGGCTGTATTAGGTGCCACAGCAGTCAAGGGACTGATACTTGCATTACAGCCACAGTCAGGCATCACCTCCCGTTCAGTTTACTAATGGGCCATGGAGGTGAATTATAGGAAGAGTGGCTTTGAACAACTATTCTCTCTCCTTTAACTCTTGACTTCAGCAATTCCATCTCTGTGACAGGGGATAAGGCTTTACATTCAGTACCTGGGCAGGGATAGGTCAGGAGCAGTTTGTAAAAGCCTTACTGAGAGCACAGGGGAACTGAATTTCTAGCTCTTTACCTTAGAATACATCCAGGCTTTCCCCTTCAGGAAGCCCAATCCCATAATATTCAAAGGGAAAGAAACCAATACCATCATGGTCTCCATAGGGCTATCAATAGACAACCAACATTTTATTTAAGCCATCTGCTATGGCTTAGAGCAGCTGAACACATCAGCAAAATGTATCTGTCTTCTCAGGGACTATCCCACTTTGTTTGGCAGTTTCCTCATTCAGGACAGTGGAAGGCTACTGTGACTATTAAACAGGTGACTGCGGATCACAAGGAGCCAAGGAGAAGAGTTAGCAACGTATCCCCATCTTTATTTTCCGTGAGTCTTCTAAGATCTTTCCGTTGGCTGTACCCTGGCTCACCTCCTGGGGACTGCTCTGAGAGTTTCCCAGCATCTCAGAATCAGCTACATATAGCTTCACTGATGGGGCTGTAGAAACCACCTAATGGCTGTGGGGTATTGAGGAAGGATACTCTCTCTGCTGGGGACTCCTATCCCTTTTCTCCCACATTTTCACCAGAATTTGTAAATTCTGGAATGGTTGTTTATCCACCAGTTCCCAAAGGATACCCTTCTCCAATACCTCCTTCCGCAGGTGGTTCCTTGAGGATTCAACTCCCTGGTTCCAATCTCTGAACCAAGAAGCATTTTCCCTGAGTTCCACCCTTTGGATAGCCGTGTGATTCTTCACTTCACTTACAACAAATCCCATCTGTCAGCCATAAATTGGTAGCTCCTCTGCTATTTGCCCCCACATAAGATGAGGTCCAGCTTGCCACCCTCCTACACAAGCAGCTTGAAGTCTATCTTGCAACTGGGTTGCAGAAACCTTCACTGAGTCAGGCACTCCTTTAATTAGGGGGGTGATTTTATCCGGGTTAGCAAACAACAACATGGGAGAAGACAGACAGAATACATGATGTCTCTTGTGTATGAATTGGAGTCAAGCTGCCTTTTGCACACTCTCAATGCGTTTATCCAGTGTTGGAATGGAGATAGATATGGATTCTCCCCTCTACAAGGGGTCTAAATGATCTCCTTATTTTGTCTCCTACACTGATGAATGTGGTGAATTTTTTTAATACACTAGGATCTGTATCCTCAACTAGATTGCAATTGAGATAGAGAGTGCCCTAGCATTACTTCATCCTCATTCTTCCATGCATTGGAAAGTGCATTTCAAGCTTGCAATTATCAACAAATTTAGGAACATTCATTTGACATAGTGATGTTAAGGATAGAGTCTCGAATCTCTGCAGCATTATAGCAATAGTGTTTCACATCTATTTGCTTTTTTTTAGAAGTTCTTTTTATTTGCTGGAGAAGATGGATAGGAATGGGAGGTTATTAGTGGTGTTATTCTTTTTTCCTTCTCTGGATCCACTATTGGAAAGCACTAAATCTGTATTTAGTGTAGTGAATGAGAATTCTTGTTATTTAAGACTAGAAAAAATGGACTTATTTCAGTAGGCATGCGTCTTGGTTTGGAAAGACAGGAGTCTGCTAAGGAAGGCAGGAGCCTCCCCTGAAATGGAGAATGTAAACCCTCCCCACCCCTCCGCACTGCTATAAATTTTAAATTAAGGGGGTCTCAGGCAAAAAATATGGGAGCAGGAAATAACAGTTCTTCAATGGGGAAGGAAAAAAATAAAAGGATAAAATAAACAATGCAGTACACTAGAACAACACTGACAGAGTCAGAACCCAACCTGACACCCTGTGGGGTGTTGGTAGCACTCCAATTGGAAATGTGGCTGCAGTCCTCCTGAAGCGTCAGGTGTGGTTCTGTTGGAGCAAGGAGGATCTATAGGGAAGGCTGTATTCTTCCTCCAAAGATCCAGTGGAAGAAGAGACAGCTGCTATTCCTCTGGGGAATCCCGTGGAGAAAACCATGCTGGTGTCTCAAAAACCTCTGGATTATATCGGGTAGCAATGCTTGGCTCCTCCCTCTGGGCGGAGCATCTCACAATGTAATGTTATAGTTCTTATCAGTCATGCAGTGATATTCAATAGTCTGTTATCAGCAGATGTCCCCTCCCGAGGGAGGTGTGAATGTGGTCACTCAAAGAGAGGGATAAAACAAACTGCTCACTTGACAAAAGTTAATCTGCCATACAGATGGTAATTGAAAACATCTTGCATTGCAATCTTCAACATTATGCTTTTATGACAAGAATAGACACAATATCTTTTTAATTTATTTTTTGTTGTTGTTGACAGTGGGATTTCAGTTTTTTCATTTGTTTGGTGTTTTTAGGGATCACAAACCTAGGCAGGGTGTCAAAAGAGATAAATGAGTCTTTACTGTTATACTAATGTCATTATTTTTCTTTTCGGACAGTATAATTTTCATTCACCTTCCCTTAAGGACATTAAATATGTGGTGACTCTTTAGATCCTAGGTTTCTTCATATAATTTGAAATAAAGAAGTCATTACCTTTGCATGTGTTTTTTGGTTTTTTTTTGTCTTTGATGTGTGACATTTAGGCATCTGTATCTTGCTATTTTAAAACCTCAAATATGTATAGTTTTTGCTGCCACTAGCCCAGTTGTCTTTGTGTTTGGTCCTGACAGCTTACAGCAACTTTAAGAGGTCAATTTGCTTTCTCCTTCAAATCTTCCATCTTTCCTAACTAGAGTCTGAGTTTGGACTATCAGTGACATCTAACTCAGCATCACAAACTCTGCTGAACTGATTCGGGATTTTTTTCCCCTAAATTCATTAGATGTACCTCAGAATAACATCCTCATTTACTAAGGCAGAGTTAGGGATTGTTGCTTTATTCCTTGGAGAAATCATAAAGTGAAAGAAGAAGGTTTTCATATTTTGGTAAGTGTGAAAGGAATATATGACAATGCTTTTGCTTACAGAAACAAACTTTACTATCACTGCTCTTGGAAATAGGTTTGTAGTACATGTCCCCAAGACATACTGTGTCCACATTCATCAATCCATGCTTTAAAAGTTTTCCCATACTTTCTATAGTAAATTATTTAGATTTAATAGCAAATAATAATTTTAATACATAGGATAAAGCTGAAATGAATGACTGACTTTGCAGCAAATTAATCTTCCTACCCCAACCCTTTTTTTTATTTTCTCCTGAGTCCATGCATTGTTACTCAGTCACTTTCTTATGCTTAAAGTTCCAAGTCACTTTCTGTATCTGAAGTTATCAAGTGTGCTCTTCAGCAACATTTCTAAAGTCAGAGAAGACTTGAACCTATGTACTGCAAGCATTTAGAATTCGCAGCTGTTTATAATTTATTTATATTAATACTTTATGCTGCATAAAAAGATTAATCTATGCAGCTCATCAGAGTCCTTTTGGAATAGAGATTCACTATTCAATACGTTTATTTGTGTGTGCAGTTCATAGCCAAAGGTGATTTTCTGAAGGTTCGTGGTAAAAGCAAAGTGGTATTCTTAACAGCAAAATTTAGAACTTGTAGGTAGTTCAAGAAACCAGTCTGAATGTTTTATATCATATGTGTATGTGTAATGTAAAGAAATTTGAAAAATGTGAAACAGTAGATTTCTGCTCAAATCCTTTGTAGATAGCTGTATGTATATAGAGAGATATATATGTGACGTTGTGAATCACCTCCTACTTAATTGAACATTTGGTTGAAAAAATAATTTTGTTCTCAGTAAAAAGTTGAAAACTAACTTGAGCTTTTTGCTTCAATATGTTGAAGCAAAGATGTTACCAAATTTCCTGTCCTGCCTATGATGCTGATTTCTCCTCTCTGCTCCTGCATTCTCACAGGATGTTCTCTAACAGAGAGACTGATCCTTCCTTGTGCTCACTGTCTGCTCAGCGACCCTACATCTCATTCTGGCAGAAACCATAGGTTAGTTAGAGCCCATTCAGGAAAACAGATTCTTGAACAATGGATAACAAAATCTCCTTGGGGGACACATCAGACAGGAAGGACCAGTGGGGGCATGTAAATGGGTCATGTCCTTGTCTTTATTTTTCAGTAATTCAGAGTGACTCTGTGGTTGTCAATAGGTAATGTTTTCTAAGGAGAAATTCTCTAAACTCCAATATGTGAGCTCTATAGAGATCATTAACCCGAATGGATCTTCATTATGCCTTACAGTAAGTGGCATTAGTCAGTAATATTGGCAGCTAGTAATTCCCTGATTTTATTCAATTAATGATTTTGCATTATGCAGAGGAATGAAGTAATCATTGCTTTGCCTTTTCACAGTCTTCCAGGTGTCTCTCCAGACTCTTCCTGGAAGATTTACTTCAGTTGTGGTCCTGTTTTGAGACATAGTGGGCTAAATCCCAATACCTACCTACCAGGGCACTTAGAATTTGTGAACATAGAAAGCATTCCAGTACTATGAAGATTCATAGCTAAGACTGTTTCCAAAGGAATATGATTTCTGAGTTATAAACATTAAGGAATGCATCTTAAAAAAATGTCAGTTACTAACTTGAATCAATGCAGTGAAATTCTGCATCCTTTCTCCACTAGTAAGAATAATGATCATACTTACAGCCTAGTTTACAGCATTAATTTCTGCCTGTCAGTGTATAACCCTTTATTTTTTCACAGTTTATTTGTTTTAAGTACACATAAAGCTTTAAAAAATTCCAAAATTTTCCACATAACAAGGAAAAAAGGTCAGTAGATACAGATATAGAAATATCAAAAAGACACTACAATTAGCTACTGAATACTGCCCCACTTTATTGACAATTACTATGGAATTTAGGACCACTTCTCAAGGATGTATTCCATTAAGGATTCCATTCCATATTTTCAGAGTTTGTGTCCTGTTTAGGTGCTGCTTTACTCTAGAAGTGTTACAGAAGCTGTCAATGGTTTAGCAATTCCCTGAAAGAACACTAGACCCTCCATTCTACGTTGGTTTATTGATTACATTTTAATTTATTTCTAAATGGTTCTGAAAGTGGAGGAGTTATCATGATTAACAGTTGTCAGCATGATCAGTTTTGCAACTGACCCTCTCTTATAAACATTCCTGTTTCTACATGTCCATAATACCAAAAGATAAGCCAAGCATTTCATTAAAAGGCCAATAGACAGGCAACGTCATATATTTTCTAATAATTAAAAAATAATAGTGAAGTGAATCTCCTTGTAGCGAGTACTAAAATCTTAATTTTTAAACAGTTTTTCTGTTCTAGTCATACTTAATATACTGATTCATAATATTTAGATTCCTTTTTAAAAATACACTGAAAAAGCTATTTCATTTGACTAATATTTTTCTTGATGAAAAGAATTATCATAAGTTTAATTTAAAATATAAACTTAGTTACATTTAATGTAGTTAATTGGGTTTTTTAATAAAAAAGAATTTTT
>NW_005054359.1:1989269-2014968 GCF_000277835.1 Geospiza fortis | reverse complement strand
CTGACTGCTACCAATTTTTTCTCTTTTGAAAATGTGTACAGCCTCGCAAGCAGACATTTTATTCCTAGCAACCCTTTTCATATTTGGTATTTGGTGAAAATGACAATTAAAAATGTTGGGGTTTTTCAAGTTTTTGGTTGTCCTTGGACTTTAAGACATGAGAAAGTTAACGTTCATTTGGAATAAAGAATAAAATAAAGAATGAGTAAGTGACACTTGAGTTTTTAAAATTCTCTACTGAAATGCTACCTTTGAGAAATATTCCCCTCTCAGATGTAACTTATAAAAAGTTGCATACTGAAAGATTTCTAAACTTTATATAATTGTGGGATCAGCATTTGAGAAACAGTCACCTCTGAAAGAGGTGCAGCAATTTAACACAGATTAGGACAAAATGCAAAGAACAAGTTATAAGAAGAAGGATTTTTTGCAAGCACACATTTATAAAAAACCTCTGATCTAATAAGAGCAGAAAAGAGCTAAATCAGCAAGAACCACTTCATAATCCTGTGTTAAAAGACTTTTAATCTGAAAGTTGACACGTCACACTGTAGGATAAAAATAATTGATAGGATTACAGCATAAAACTTGGAGGCGTAGAGTGGTAGGAAAAGGACGAATATTTTAGAAGCTCAGGACACTGACATGAAATCCATGAGCTAATGAATCAGTGTATGTTTAGAAGTCACAAACCCAGGCTCTGTGACTGATTCATGTGACATTACATGGACTGCTTAATACATTTGGTCTTTGCTCGCTCATGTTCAAAATGGAAATAAAATGGTTGTATCTCTTTCTAAAACACTTCCAGCCTCTGAATGACAGTGTTTGGGTTTGTATGATGTTGTTAAAGCTTGAGTATTTTATCAGCTATATTGCCATCTGTAATGCATGTAATGTACAAAAGAGGAATAATTTTTCTTTTTCCTTTGGCACAGGAAATGAAGTGTTATATTACAGTATGTATTTATGGTTTATATGCCAAGTAACACTACATTTCTCTTTGTTTCTAATCATTTCTCAGAGAGTGGTACATGAAATGCCAAATGAAAAGAATGGTAACAGACGTATAATTGTTCACTCATAGTTATGCTTGAAGCAATATATTCACTTGTCTGTGTGAAGTCCTAATCAGTAATTTTGGGTTTTTTTGTGATTTCAAACTTCTGCTTAACATCAAAAAGTTATTACAGTTTTTTTGCTTCTAAAGTATATAAAGCAAGCAAATAAACAAAACTGAAACCCTGATTGCTTCTGTTCTCTCTCAGAGATCAAATGAAAGGAAAACTCTCCCATGTCCCCATCACTTCCTCTGTCCAATTTTACTTCCCAGCTTTATCCAACTAGTAATACAATAGGAGGATATTGGAAATATGTCTCCCTTTTCACCAAAAGAAAACCCCAAATCCTTTGAATAATCCACACTAAAAATAGCTACATCCATTTTTGTTCTCACTCTACACACCTATTTATTTTCAATGACCACATATTCTCCAAGCAAATATGTACTTCTTCAATTACTGCATAAGCACATACAAACACACACTAGCTAAAACAAAGCAGAAAAACAGGTTTTATATAGAAAATTTCAGAAGTGATTTAAAACAACTCATTTTATGTGTGAGATTAGAGCATTCCCTATGCTGATAGATATAATTTTTCTTGAATGTTTATTCCTCTGGAGGTCTAACTGAGAAAAAATAGGATCTTGACAAATGCTAACTTCCACAACAAATGAACCTGTGAAAGTCTAAACAGGCAAAGGAATCATCTGCCATTAGCCAAGTTTAGAATTGCCCATCAAGACACATTTCAAGTTATGCTACACTAAAACCACAAAAAAAAGACTCCTAATGAACTGCCTTACAGAAAACTATGTCAATTAGCAGATTTTTTATAAGATTCTTGTTTCCTATTAATGTTTTTCTTCCTTTTATTGTCAAAACAGGACCATGTGAAAGTAGCAGAACACCTCAATTTCGCTGTGGGAAAAGTTAAATCTCTGCATCAAGGAGTAATTTTTAGATGTTATGGTAAGATTCAAATATATATTAAAAGGCTTGACTCCTGGTAACTGATAAAATAATGAAAATAGCATTACTATTTAACTACTTCAGCCACCCCAAAATATGACAAATATGAAGGCTTGCTAAGAATACATTAGAATATATTTAGTAGCATTAAAAGGCCAAGGTTATAAATAAAATATGTAGTGTTCAATTCAGAGGTAGTAGCTTACCTATTTTTTAATACATTACTATGTTTGCCCTATACATTCCCCTTTGTTTCTCAATTTCCTGAAAAAGCACTAAAGAAACTGAACAAATTTCTGTGTGCTCAGCTAATTTGCAACATCCATACAGGCCCCTAACTTCTTAGTAATAAGAGCTTGTAGTGATAATTCCAGTTTCTGTGTTTGCTCCAGCAGCTGCCAGAAGGACCCTTACAATATTTTCAGTGATGTTAGCGAGATGTCCGACATATTCTCTGCTTTCCACCTTAAAAGGAGTCTGTCCAGTCAGTCATTTTTCATCCAGTTCTCTTTTTTATATTAAATGTCTGTATCAGTGTGATCTTCTTCTGTCCAGCATCTTAAACTGCTGTGCCTTTTCCTAACTGGCACTCCACTGTGACTGCCTGGGACAACTGCCTTTCCCAGCAGCAGCGATCCCTCATGTTAACCATGGCAGAGAATTGCGCTGTAACCTCGGTGGCCTTTGTAAGGACAAGCTGATTAGCGCACAGCTTCTGTCAGGGAGCAGTGTCCAGCCTGTTGGAAGACAGATTTCCATAGAAAAGGGTAGACAGCTGATTTCTAGAGGCTTAGCAGAGCACTGGATGCAGGAGATGAAATGTACATGAAGTACGTGGAATTATATATGTCTGTATTTCCATAAAAAGGTTGGTGAGCAGCCGACCACATGAATTTGCTTCATATTCAGCACCCTCCAGAAAAGACTTGTAAAAGTAATTATGTGTACCTAGTAATAATAGCTACACAGTACATCAAATATTAAATCTTTCCCCTAAACATCAGAAGATCATCTTCCTCTCAATGGACTTTTACTATAATGGATAAAAAAATGTTCCTCATCCACAGATATTAAAATCAGGTAAAGATTATTTTTTACAAATGTAGGGATTGAGACATGAATCCAATGAGCTGCAAAATGCTAGGGAAACAATTAATAGTATAATTTAACTGGAAACTATTTGCATGATATTGAGGCAATGAAAAACCAATATAAGTTGATTTTCAGAGGGAATTAAAAAATAATATTCCACAAAGTCAGTCACAACATTTTTAAGTGTAGAGGACAAATTTGATGTTTTGCTTCACTGAATTACAATTTCTTTTCTTCAATGTTTCTATGTACTTTTCTTGGCTTATGAAGTATTTAGTTAAGCACTATGCAGCATTCTGATTAAAAACAATGAGCACAATCACCATAAAATGATATATATGTTTAATAGTTATTTTTTAATCTAATAAATTGATTTGAAAATAGAAGCATGTAGGGAATCATCATTCAGCCAAAGCATCCTGGTAAGCTAATCATAAATCCATTTTCAGCATGTTATTTTTGTTAATAGTTTGGAAGTATAAATAAAACGATTGCTAGTAAAACTACAGATGAGAGAAAATGGTGGAATTCTAAATCTGGAGAGAAATCTTGCTTAAAAAACTAGCCTGCTTTTATCTTCACAAATTCCAGATTATTTCTCAGAGTTCACAGAAAAACAGTGAAAATTCCTATACTCTTGCAGGAGTCATACCTAAGAAAAGAACTACAGGATGAAGAAGAGGAAAACTGTTTTCAAAAGGGATGTGGTGTCCTGAAGTGTGTTGTGCTAGGTGCTCTTAGGAAATGATGATCCATGATGTGGATGCAAAACAAAAGGTGACAGATGTATTACCTTCAGTTCATTGTAATTTAGGTGCTGGTAGAACATGAACCAGACGTGTGCCCAGAAGGCCAATGGCGTCCTGGCTCGTATCTGCAGTGATGGGGCCAGCAGGATCATGGCACTGATCATCCCTCTGTACCCAGCACTGGTGAGGCCTCACCTCAAACCCTGTGTCCAATTCTGAGCCCTCCACTACAAGAAGGACATTGAGGGGCTGGAGCGCATCCAGGGAAGGGCAACACAGCTGAGGAAGGATCTGGAGCACAAGTCTGATAAGAGGTGTCTGAGGGAGCTGGGGTTGCTCAGCCTGGAGAAAAGGAGGCTCAAGGGGAACCTTATCACTCTCTTCAACTGCCTGAAATGGTCTTTCTCTTCACAAGAAACAAGTGACAGGATGAGAGGAAATGGCCACAGGCTGCACCAGGGGATGTTAGATTAGGAAAAAATAGAAAAAAAATTATTCATGGAAAGGGTTGTCAAGCAATGGAACAGGCTACTCAAAGTGGTAGAGTCACCATTCCTAGCAGTATTTGAAAGATCTGCAGATGTGGCATTTAGGACTGTGGTTTAGTGGTGGAATTGGCAGTGCTGCGTTTATGGCTGGACTCAAAGATGGTCTTTTCCTATCTAAATGATTCTATGAAGAAAATTAGAGTTTTTGCAGTAGAAAGCTAATTGTCTCTCTTTTAAAAAGGATGCTTGACAAATTATGTGTTGTCAAAGTTAATAGAAAAGAAATATGATAGTTCACCTTTAAAATCTAATATCTTTAGACCTTCTGAAATCACAAATAATGATTATTCAGTAGTGAGAGGCGTTGAAACATTCTTGTTTTCTTGCACCTCCTTTCAGGTGTCTACTAATATTCTCTAAATATTTTTATAGATAAATATAAAGAAACCCACAACAACCAAGTTAGGAATTAGCATGTATTTACCAGTTTTATAAAACAGCTTACTTTACATGGCAACCAGGTTCTACGAGCAGCCTAATTTTACATCCATTTTTCCCAAAAATGTCTTTGTTTGACTTCATAGCACAGAAAAACTATGAGAACCTCCAGTTTTTAGGACATACGACCTCAAAAAGGCTGTTTGCAAGATTCACAGTGGTCCAAGTATAGGACACTTAAGATATGGGAAAAAAACAACCAGAAATAATTTTGTAGAGCAAGGTTAAATGTTCTTATGCAACATGGATTGCTATGTTTTAGGGTGTCTGATCATGAAAGCATTCTTAAATGGATGTGGCATTAATGGCTGGTTCTTGATAACTTGGCAATAGAGTGCAAAAGAGTATTGCTTTTAAGACAGTGCAGAATTAAGTATTATCCAGAACCAAAGTTGTAGATCTCGGCAAACTGAGTTATAACAGTGACACAATTCAGTTACCTGAAATCTTAAATCTGATAATGCAATTTGGTTACAGGGGAGGGGTGCTCCATCCCATGACAACTCAGCTATTGATATAGAAATAATGTTCTCAGTAATAAGATGTGGTTCTCAGAATGGCATATTCTATGGCAAATGTGTATCTGCCCATGATTTCTATGAACACATGAATTATGTGTATCCTGAGTTTCTGTTCATCTCAGAAAGGAATAAAGCAAGTTTTTATTCTTAGTAGTGATTTAAAACCAAAATGTGTTTTACATATTTAAGGTTTCACTTACCACTCATCACCTCACCTATCTTCTCCCTCCAAATCCTTCCCATAATTATAAGAAGTAATAGAAGTGAGACCTCTACTTGCAAAGCACAATTGATATGCACAGAAGATGGTTGATTCTTTTAATTTTCCTATTTTTTTGCTATTTACTTCTTGCATCAATTTATAAGGTCTTAGTCTGGAGAATTCTTAGGATCATAGGCCTAATTATTAGAGAAAAAAAACCTCCTTGTCTTGTTTTAAGCATTCTATTGATGACCCATGTTTCCATGGATAAAACTGTAAAACAATATGAAAGTTTTCTCTGTTTACAAGTTTATTGTGCCAATTTTTAAATATTCAGCACAATTAACAGGTTTTTTTTCTGGAGTAAAACTGCTCCATATAGATGCTTATTTCCCCTTTGTGAATGTTGTAATTGAGGTGAAGGATTTCTTATAGTCTCACAGGACATATCTGTGCCACTGTTTCTCAGTGATCTTAGCTATTCTAAATAGCTAGTAATAATTTATATTTTAACTGTCTAAATGTGCATAATATGCTGTACCAGATCAAAGGCTCATCCTTCTCTGTACCCTCTCTCCACCAGTTAGATGGAGTGCTTCTCTGCTCACTGGAAGATGCTTGAGAAAAGAGTACAAGAAAGCGAACAAATAGAGCATTTTAGGAATTATTAATGGACTGACAGAAAGCAAAACAGAACACAGTATTATTTGCTCATGTCTTGAATATTTTTGGTAATTCTCATTTCTTCCCTTTCTGGAAAAAATAAACCCTAACAAACCCATGACCAAAAAAAAAACCTCAGGAAGAAAAACAAAACAAAACAAACCCCAAACCAAAACAACAACTGGAAAAATCCTCCACAATTCTCCAGAACAAACCAAATAAAAAACCAAACAAACCAGAAAAACTCTTCAAAACCCTTCAAAATGACAGCACTTTAAAAATGAAAGATTCAGAGATCTAAGATAAGAAGATACCTGAAGATAAAGATTATTTTCAAAACAAGTTAGGAAAAAGTAGGCTGAGACACTCCTGTCTGAATAGGGTTGGAAAGAAGTTGTACTGTAAATAACTATGAAAATAAGTGTTGATGAGATGGTAAGCAAGTATTGTGTTTGTTTGCCTGTTTTACTGCCTGTTCTAATACACTTAGGTTAGAAATATTCAAATGTCTTCTCCTATGTAAATTCTCCCATTCATTCATAATTTGGGAGACCTATATTATTGCTTTTCCGATGTCTTTTCTAAGAAACCTTTGGTGTATTTACTCTTTCCTTATATGCATTTGTTCCACATTTTAGACCATCCTTTTTGCCCTTTCTCTAGTTCTTTTCCACTTCTTTTTCATACAGCAGTCATATAGTATTCAAAGCAAAGGCACATTAGTGCTCTACACAGTGGTATCCCATAGTTTCCTTATTTTTCCTGCTAAATTCTTACATCTCACTTAAATTTTGAACATGTTTCCAGAGATCTATATATGATCTCTAATCAGGAACTAGCTACAGTCACATATTACCAAATGTTTTGTTTTTTTTTTATTTATGTGTTAAAACCTATCATCCCTGAATTTTATTTGTGGTTTAATATCTCAGGCATCCAGGAAAGAAAACTTTTACAGTTCTCAATTGTCAGCTTTCATAACTGATAATGTAAAACTGTGCAAAAGAGACTTTGTAATTTTTCATTTATTCTTGTTTCAGTGTCCTTTGTGAAATCATTGAACAAAAACATCCCACTACTCTATTTTTGAAAATTACATTTTTTTTCCTAGATATATATATTATAAAACTATCAACTGAAGTATCTATTTCTGGTGCCCATTTGATGTGACAGAAATGGTAGTATCAGAACTCTGTGTGTGTTTTCCAGTGGGATAGAGGCAATAAGACAATAAAGCAAATTTTATCTACATGATAAAATAATTTAGAGATTATTAAGAGAGGTCTGCTGTTTATTACCAGACAGCTATGAAAGTCACAAAAGCAAGAGAGAGAATTATTTGCCTTGATGTTGGGAAGATAGCTTCATTAAACTGGCTAATTTATGGCCAGAACTCAAAAGAAGAACAATATAAATTGGACAAAGGTGGCCAATACATATGACTACCTGCACTGATATCCTATTTGTAGATTATATTGTTACCATGCATATTTTAATATTTGTGAACAAAAATCCATATATTATGAAATTTGCTGTGAATTATTTGTTATTAGATGGACATTGACAATTTATATGAATTTCATGAACTATTCTTTGTGAAACTTGCACATTTTCTAACAGTTATATAATTTATTCAACAGAGGAAAAGGAGGGGTGCAGTTTTAAATGATATAATTTTGTATTTTTAGCTGTGCAAAACACATGATATAGCAATTGAGATCAATCTTGAACAGTTATGAAATGTTCACTCTCAGAAAATTGTATTTGTACTGATAAATGAAAAATTGATACTGCTCAAAAAGTTTAGAAAGTTCTGGTCTGTTGCCATTTTTTT
Source organism: Geospiza fortis (assembly GCF_000277835.1). Classification (NCBI taxonomy): domain Eukaryota; kingdom Metazoa; phylum Chordata; class Aves; order Passeriformes; family Thraupidae; genus Geospiza; species Geospiza fortis. The sequence goes on along the minus strand of NW_005054359.1, from coordinate 2,006,888 downwards.
CAATCAACTATTTCAGCAGTGCATATACTGTACCTTTGTGTGTATATATGCATGCATCTTAACAATTAATACATTTACAAGGAGAGATAAACAGATAGCTTGGCATTTGTGAGCTGATTTTGGTTTTTTTTAGTCTAAATAAATACATAGAAATAACATAAAAAAACATTGCCATGCCATAGCTTTCCCATACTTAAAGGCCTTAGTAGATTTTTATTGTTGTAGACAGCAGGGTAGCTCGAAATTATTGCTTGGTTTTTGATGTCTGTCCTATAATACTGAAGTAGCTACTTTTCAAAACTTGGTAAATTGTAAGTAAAGTGTTTTGAGAGCCCTGCAGGTGGAAAATAAAACGAACTGTGAGATTATGTTTCCCACACAAATCAAAATAAATGCTTATGGAAGTTGTAAGCTGTGTCTAAAATAATGATGTTAGCAGGAAAATAAGAGATGCACAGATAAGACTATGAGGTATTTATAGAAGGCATACTGATGGTTAAGCCAATTAATTCTCAAACTAACCAAGGATGACTTGTCTTCAAAAGAAGTTGACCAATTAATAAATAGATCACACTGCCTTGCATAAATATGCTTCTTGACAGTTCACAATTTCCCTCAAGGAGTTTTGCAATGATCATGTCTGTAATTCCTTTCATATTTTAAACCCTTTATGACGTCAGAGGTTCTACTTGACTATTTTTAGTAGTAGTAACCTGTAATGACCAAGGAAAACATGGTGATGACATGGTGTAGCTTCTATGGCTAGAAATTTAATGTAATAGAAACAATATTTGTGACAATTGAAAAAAAAAAGCAATTAAAAAATTAAAATGGCAGTAAATTGATCTGTTGTAATTACCTTTTTGTTTACTTCAGGTGAAACGTGAAAATCAAAAACTTTTGAATAATTGTGAAAAGTTGATTTGTCAAAATAAATTGTTTTTCTGAGGCAACATTTTCAATTGTTAATATTTTATGCCAAAAACCATTTTTGAACCAAACTTACACCTTGATTATTTAATATACTAACTTTGGGATGGGTGTTAAGGGACTTCAAATAGATTTTTGACTGCTGGGTCTTTTATTCCATCCATTATAATTTAGTATACAATATTGTTTTGACTTTTTGGGTTCTGCCTGATCTAGAGAAAAAAACAGCTATGTTGTACTTCCAACATCAGAATTACAAAATTTCCCATAAAAACATTTTTTGGGATTTTCTGCTTTGTTGGGGTTTTTGTTTGTTTCTTGTTTCTTTTTGGGGGTTTTGTGGGTTTTTTGATTTGTTGGTTGGTTTCTTGGGTTTTTGTTTGTTTTTTTTTCTTAGTAGTGTAACATTATTCCTAGGGCAAAGATTATTACACATTATTCCTAGGGCAAAGATTTGTGCCAGAGTATATAGCTTAAAAATTGGGACGATTGTAAGCAAAGTATGGTGAATAATTTTCTGATTCTGTACTATATTTTCACTGTTGTTCATCTGCTCCTACTCTGAGAAAGGAAGTAGGATTATGTAGATGAGGTCACCAAGAGGATAGCGCTTGCACTAGGGAAAAAATGTTTCCATGGTGTATTTAGTTTTGGTGTAAGATACGGGGAATGAGTTATTACTTTTATCCACAGGGACTCAAACATTGCAAAACCAGAAAAACACCCATGGCATCAGGTACCAAACAAGATAAGCATGGTTGTGCTTGTTTGCCAAGCCATGTGAGTGACAATGAACCATTCATGCCCACCTCAGTTAAAGAATGAGTTGTGCACAAAAACTATCATTTTCAGGCAAAAACTCATGAAAAAATTAGAAACCTGAGGACTTGTCTGGCATCCTAAACAAAGCTTTTCAATTCCAGTCCTGCAAATCCATTTCCTAAGATTGCCACATTTATAGGAATTAACCATGCTGTTTTGTTTTGGCCAGATATCTATTCATCATTAATAAAAATGTTGCATACAATTTTTATATAATATGTTTTTCTAATTCTAGGTAGAATATTTTGAAACAGAAAAGCTTCAAAGTTTTCTCCTTATTCTCCATTTCAGAACATCCCTTATATAAGGCTTGCTTCCATCTGTTCTGAACAGTTGGTTCCAAGTAGATAACAATTAGACTGAGTTTTAGTTTCTTTTCATTTTGGTGATGCAGTGTTTTTAATTTAATCTTCACATAAACAAGCATTAAAATACAATTCTGTGTAGGTAAAATTATTGTTACAGGTAATTACCTCTAGCATAACTTTCCAAATTTTAAAGTAATAATTTAGCAAATGTCAGTCATAAATCTGACCATTTCCAAATTTGTGTAGATCGAGATTGCTTCTTTTCACTTTCTTTTACAATATTTTTAATCCCCCATGCGCAAGAATATTAAAATAATAATTTAAAACAATGAACACCAGCTTACTCTTAACTGCTGCTCTGGGGTTTATTTTGCTTTGCTTTGTTTGGTTTTTTTTTCCCCCCATTTCAGAACTAGGAGAGAATTCTGTATCACACAGCATGGGTGCCACTCATTCAGATATTCTGCACTGTTGTCAAGTATGGTTTCACAACTGTTTCTTGCAGCTCTGTCTCAGGCGTCTTTCATCTATGTTGTAGGTTTGATTTATTAATTGATTTCAATCTTTGAAGTTCATCAAATCAGATATCTGCAAATTCTCATTTGCAAATTTTAAAAAATTAACAAAGGCCAAAAGGGTAAATAGTAGCCCCATTAGCTTCAAATGCACTATTTGTTTGACAAGTTTTCATAAAAAAAAATAGATTATGGTTTTGCACTACACTGAAGCAGTGCTCTTCTCTAATTTTATGTCTGTCTAGAGGATTAATTATAGACTAACCAAGCCTCATATAGACAAACTTATTGAATTACAGGATTATCCTCACACTCTTTGTATGCTCAAAACAAAGAGATACTATACACTGCATAAGGAAACCCCAGCATGCATCTTGTTAACATAAATAAGACTGAGCAGCCTGGTCTAAATGAAGTAGTAAATAGTATGAACTAAGTTCATAATTGTTTGCATTCCCTTCACAATTCTGTCTACTTCATGGGTTTGGGTCAAAGCTGATTTAATACACTAAAAGTAAAATGGTACTAAATCTGTTATAACTTGGCTGCTTATGACAGGTATTGCCAAATATACCTGGTGTTTGCCTGGAGTTTTATGAAACAGGGTAGTGATGAAGCCAGTGGCATGCATGCAGCCAGGAAGCATGGATCAATAACTTAAACTCTGCAAGTAGATCTAAAACTCAGCTTTTACACAGTATCAAAAAGATACAAAGAATAATTGTAACCTTTCATTCACTCAAGGGACAGAGGAGGGAATAAACCATTCTATTTTCTTCCTGTAACATCACCTGGACTGGAAAACATCTCTCTAGTCTGTGTTCCACTTCATAAAGAGCCTCTACTTGGATAGCTACCAATATCTTGGTTCTTCTCTGAAGCAACTAAAGCATCAGCTTCTTTGCTTTCCACTTTTACCAGAGTAGGAAAAACTACGCTCACTAGTTTCTTTTAAACTAGGGGTTTTTTTTTAGTTTTTTTTAAACACTCAGTTTAAAATCATTAAAAACATCTTTTGCATCTTATTTTTTTTAAAAATATGCATAAAAAGAATCACTTGCACTTCCTCTAAGTTATCAAGTAGAGTGTTTTCCTTCAATACCCAGCTATTTGGAAAATAAATTCCTAGATTAGAAGTCCTTCATTTCCTATTAGACATCATGATGTCATTAAGGTTAATTTCAGGCTTTTTGCATATTCTAGAAATATTTTCAGAGCTGTTCTAACTAGTCAAAGGAAAAGACATGTTATTCTCCTTACAGTGAGCTCTAAAGTGTGTAGGACTTCATTGAAGATAGTTAAAATTCTCCTTGCTCGTGCAAGACTACTATATTGGGAATTTGATCTCCTTGGGACTCCATAATGAGAGGAGACTTTTGAATTTCCTGGGGAACAAATTAGAAATTCTTACAGTTTGGTTCATGCTGAAGATGGAAAGACCTATTGGTCTCTGGAGCAATGAAGCTAGGGAGTGAAAAATCTAGCATTCTGATGTTTGGTAGGGTAGGAACAGAGAAGAAAAAAATTTTAAAAAACCCCAAATGAAAACAAAGAAAATTAAATAAGATAGAGAAAGGTAACAGGGTTCTCATACAGATTGCATGAGTTTTAAATAATTCCATACCAATTTAAAAATTCATGTGGCTTTAATCCAATGCAAATCAAATTTGTGCAGCTATGAGCTGAATCAGACATGGAGCATTACAGGAACCCATCAAAAGTGTTCTCTTCCTCATTCCCTAAGTTTCTGGTATAAAAAACCTGAACAGATTTCTTGAGACAGAAATGTCCATGTCTGAAAAATCAAATACTGGATATGCTTTGCTTTTGTTAAATGCACTGGTTTTGTTTACTGTGTCTTTTGCAAAGCTGGTATTCCATGTGTTGAGGAAAAAAAAAGAGCAAAACAAGGAAACTCCCTTGTCTTTTCAACATGCATATTACCATGTTAACATAAGATGGTATTTTCTGTTGCCTGGTTGTTTTGGATTTTTTTGAGAATAGAGTTTGTGCTGCCTCCTGCTCTTGATAGTAGAACGTTTGGAAGCATATTGTAAGGTAGGATCCTGATCCAGCTTACAGCTACATCAATGTAGCAGTTACTGCAGAATTATGAACCAAGTATTATATAGAAGTTAAAAAAAATCTTTACAATTAGATAATTTCCTCTGTAAATATATTAATAAGTGGAGGATACTAGTTTGAACATGGGAAATATTCTTAAGGATAGACTGCTGATTTCATGTATGAAAGCATTATGCTGTTAAAATATAATCTAGAGGACAACTTGGTTTTGCAAACAGCAGTTTTCAAGAAGAGGTAAGACATTGCAATTGCTTTCTTTTTTCCTTAGGTTTTTTCCCCAGAAATTGAAACAGACATGCTGGAAAACAAACAAACAAACAAAAAAACAATGATAAAAACAACAAAAATCACTCCCCCCTTCTTCCCCTGCAAACTCCCAAGAAATCCTCTGATTGATAAGCAGAGATGTTACAAGATATGAGTTCTGCAGGTCTGCATACATCTTCAGTACAGCTTTGGTCTGCTATTCCATAGTGTTTTTCTTCTAGCTTTTGAACTTGAATTTTTTGCTCATGAATCTGTTTTTGCAGTGCCGTAAAAATATATTGTTTCCTCAAAGGAAAAGGTAATGTAGAAAAATGTGTAAATAACAAAGAGCTTGCATATTCAGTCACTTAGATTACAAATTAACTCTTTGGTTTTTTGTTTTTTTTTTTTTTCAGCATGAGAAATGTTTTTTCACGTTACACATTGTGAAAAGTAATCTTCAAAATGGTAGGAATTTCAGTACAAATATCACCTTGAGAACAAGATGGTTATCCAATCCAAACTATCTACACCTCTTGATGTGGAATTCAAATCTCACAAGAACAGAGAGGTTAATGAAATTTCTCAGACTTTTCTTCTCAGAGGTCAGAGATACCATTGTAACACTTTATCATTATATTTGATATTTCGATTCCACTTGGATCTGAAATTGTAGAGGAAACTACAAATTAAATCTTATGTAAAAGGAAAAAGCAAAAAATGAACCCAGCTTTTTGAAGCATCAAAGAAACTCTCATCAAGTTCAGGCAATTCTGATTTTTATTGGAGTTGGTTTAATTATTTTTTCTCAAGCAGAGCATACAAATTCTTACACTCTTTAATAATTTCTAACATGTTTTAGGAGCTGTAAAAACTTATATAAGAAACTTTGAAAAATGTTTACAAAGAAGTTGCCTGGCAAGTAATCTCTTGGAATATTAGAAAGTCTTTAGGTAATGAGACACCTTGAGAAAGAAGAAAATTTCTACAGTTTGCAAAAATTTCCAAAAAACCTCAACCAAAACATAACTCCCAGTCCACCCCCCCCCCCCCCCCCCCAAACCATGAAAAGGGAGTGCGGAAGCATCCTGATAAATTGAATTTGGCAGCTGTGAAAAGTATTTCAATAAAGTTTAAATAAAGTAAAATTTTGATATTTCAAAACCTGTCTTTTTTAAAATAAGAGCAAAAAACATTAGGACTTCTGTATTTATGTCATGTGGAAAAATACAACACTAATCAACCAAAATGCATTGTTTCTCTAATCTTATTTTTTTTCATTATTATTAAAATAGTTTGCTACAAATTTATAGAACAAATTATATAAATACACTAATTTTTATAGCTCCAAATCATGTCACTGATTTGTTTCTATATTTTCAGAATCTTCTTTGCATCCAAAAGACTGTTAGACAAACCAATGTATCAAGATATTTTAATACTGATAGGACTAAAGTTATGTAGGAAAAATGGTTCTATCTTTCCAGTCATATCTTTTATGATATGACTGCGTATGACTCTTCTAATATGTTAAACTTGCTTAACCTACTAGAAAAAAAATCAGTGATATCTTTTGAATAATTTTTCAGCTTTCAGATGAATGCTAGTGGAAGTTGTATTGAACCTGAAAAAGATTTTGAAAAATAATATTGTTAAAATAATACATCATTCTTACTTTCATGGCATGGCTTTTTCTGCTTTTTTCTGTGCAAAGCATTTTCATTTAGTCAGTAAAACCCAAAATGATGTGTCCTATATGTTCTAAAGAAACTGAAGTTACTTAGTGAACTACTCAGAACAGAAATAATTTTTTTGGCTGCAAAAGTCTTGGTTTCATTTGTGAATCTGAATTATTTTTGACCTTCCAGCTGCCACCTTGGCTGTACCAAGTGAACTGCTTAATCACATATTTAACTGGTGAGCAGTGGGATAAGGGAAGGTGCCTAAATGCATTCCTAAGGACTTGATGGATTGAGGTCTGGTTTATATTCAAAATATGCAGTCAAATGTCATCATTACACCAAGACTGTGTTCTTACAACAATACAAAATGTTTAGTCTACTAACCTCACTTTATGTGGGAATAATCCCATAGCTCCTATTTTAAGAAGAAATGCTGATTGTCAAGTTAGAAACTGCAGCTGGGTATCTTCAGCTGGAGTTTGTTAATACAATTTTAAAGGCAGGTCAGTGTAGGCTGAATTAAAGAGTAAAGAAAAAAAGAAAGGATGAGAATAGTAAGAGAAAAATCTAAGGGAAAATGACAAATTAAATGGAAAAGGTTTTGTTCTTTTCCTTGAAACATCTAATCTTGCTCCAGGAAGGTGCAGGTCATTAAAAGTGTGCAGTATTTCACCGAATGTTTGAGAGCCCGGTATCTTTTGGAATCTTTAAGAAACAGAAATCTGATAGTGAGTTTCTCTTTATCTTCTACTATGACAGGTGCATTAGATCTAGTTCTGAAGATGGACAGAAGCTGAAAACACAGAGAAATAAAAAAGTTTTTCCGTTTTTCTCTGAAATTAGAATGTAAGTAGCTTTACAGAGAATAAGACAAAATTAGATAGATGTATTTACGCACCAAATACTCCTCAAATGCATTTTGTGTCTTTCCAGGAAAAAAGAAATGACATGAGACTATAAAATTTTTCTTTTCAAAGTGATTAATGATATGTGTTAAACGGCTGAATCTACAGACAAAACACTTATCTCTATTGATTTTTAAATGCAAGTAGGCATGTACTTTACAATTTCACACTTCATGAAATGAAGTCTGTGTATTCATTTATTATGTGTTCATTTATTTTACTTTGGAAGAAATATTTATACTATCCTCCAATATTTATATTAAAGATCCGAGATGTTGAAAGTGACTATGTTGAGCAAATACAACCTTAAAAGGAAAACTGGTCATGTTAAGAATTTCCTATCAGAAATGGGCATTTAATAGATTCTTTCTCACTCTGTTTTGTACACTTTTCCCTGTTGTTTTCTAATGAATTATCTACAAATTATTCACTTGCCCTATTAAGACAGACACATGCATTTTCACATTCTTCCTAAAGCATAGCTGGTAGATAGGTTTCTTTCACTTAACCTATATCCCAAATACCTTTGTTGTAACTGAGGATGGTGTTATCATGAGATGGCAAACATCTCATGATAATATGACACAAAGAGAACAAACACATTTCAAGAAAGATATGCAATTATAATCATTCATTGAATATCTTACTTCCAGATGGATTGCCTTAGTAAACCACATAAAAGACTTGTAGCAGCACATATAAAGGATAAAAATGTTGGATCAATTAAAAATATTTTATGGTGTCAAAGTTCCAAGATAATGATAGTCCATTTATAGAACAGAATAGAATCACAGAGTGAGCAGAGTTGGAAGAGACCCATCAGGATCATAAAGTCCAAATCTTTAGAGACCCCAGCACAGAACACCCCAAGAGTCACACCATGTACCTGAGAGCATTGGCCAAATGCTTCTTGAACTCTGACAGGCTTGGTGCTGTGACCCCTTCCCTGAGGAGCCTTTTTAGTGCTCAATCACCCTCTAGGTGAAGTACATTCTCCTTATATTGAACCTAAACCTCCCCTGACAACTTCACGACATTTCCCTGAGTCCTGTCACTGGTCAAGAGAGTAAAAGGATCGTACCTGCTCCTCCAGTTCCCCTCAGGAAAATCTTAAAGGCTTATGAAAGAAGATGTTTCTTTAAAAATTTAATCTCTGACAGAAATATAGAACTGGAAAAAAATAAAAAAAGAAAAAGAAAAAAGAAAGAAACAAAGAAATGTAGGATTATTGCATGACATTATGTTTAAAGAAAATTGGGGTGAATAACTGAAGTAATTCTTAACACTTTTAGGATTCAGTGGATATTTAATATATCCATAAAGTTCTTCTATAATTAAGTTTTAGTCATTTACAAACCTGTGTTTCTGTTTATGCCTTCCATTTCAGCTGGGCCACACTTCTTGGTACAGCTGTAGATCCAGGACACTGACAGTGTTAGGTTGTTTATATCTGTTGAATAACATAAGATGAGACCTGCTATTTCTGCAATCCTGTGATTGTCAGGGCTAGGTCAGGCAGCTGGAACTAGTAATAAGGATCTGACTGGTATGTAAATGAATGTGTTTGAAGATCAATTTGACAGTGTTACTTTAAATGGGATTACATTTTGCCTTAATTTTCCCATTTTCTGCAGAAATGGTTCAAATATATAGGAATAAAAATAATTTTGTTCCCTTTTAATACTAGTGAATGGGGTCTGCAGCTTGGGGGCAGAAGTATGACATAGATGGTCCAGAAAGCCAGTCTGAGCTGTACCATTCCCTTTAGGCTGAGCTGTTGAATTGACACAGCCTTGTACCTTTTCAGTGTTATGTGACACGGGACCACCCACAGTACACATGCTGCATAAGGATTTAAGAGGAGCCCCTCCAGCTGAATACACAATTCCTTTATCAGGGAGTCTGCCTTAACTTACAGCAGAAAACTGCACATTGCTCTGGTTCTTTGATCAAAGCCAACTGTCCAGGGTTGAGGCCTCATCCCACAGACTGATCGTGTGTTTAGAAAGGCTTTAATGAAGAGATTTTCTTTCAATTGTATTTTAGCCTCTATATTTGCCTCTATTTACACGGGTGTTAACTGAGCTTTTTTCACAGTACAAAATGTTAAACAAATGTTCAAGCATTTTATGATTCAGTGTTGAAAATATTTCAAAAAATAACAATAGTGCGCTTCTAGATGCAGAAGTCACTAAATAGAGTGTAAAATGGGGAAAGGATATGAGTTCTTTGAATCTATTAGTCTTAATTTCAAACACCTGTTTGAATGTTGCACTTCCTGGGCAGATAGAAATTTTCCACTACTATAACTGATTGTTATATGATTAAAAGCATTCATTCCCAAAATGTCAATATACACTATATTTTATTTGGTGGTAAACTTGAGTTAAAAAATTCTTAAAAATAATAAATCCCTACCCTGACACAGACTTAGGACTAGTCTTTCCTGGCATGTCTACAGTTAATCATCCCCCTGCTTTATCTGCATGTAGCTGTTTGTAGGACTGTGCTGTAAATCAGATCATTGAAATTAACCAAGTTAACTCTACAACAATATGGTTTTGGTACTATGTTTGTGTGGGTTTGTGAGTTCCACAAAATGATTTCACTGACTGTATTTGAAGAGTGCTCTACAAGCTGCTGTCCTGGGAAGACTCTGTGGGTGGCACTCGGGAGAGCAGAGCAAAGTGATGGAGTGTTGGTAAAGACACCTTAATGTAATTCCTCTGAAGAAAATATATACCTGCCCCAGTGGTTATGGTCATGCAATGAGGAATTGCTGATGTCTGTCTCTTGAATTTTATTTATAATTCTACTCATGCCAATTTTTTTTAAATTTATCTCCTAGGATTTATCCTTGGTTTCCAGCCACATTTATGTTTATCCTTTTGATTGTCCAATATTTTCTTTTTTTTTTTTTATGCTCAGCTTAAAAGCATTTTTTTAGGTTTTGCCTAATTTGGACATATCATTAAAAGAACAGATAGGATCTTATAAATCTCCATATAAATGTGAATTACATGGGGGAAAAAATATTTAGATTTTGCATCAGCTTGAAAACTGCTTTGATTTGTCTGCAAAATGTCAATGGTTAAGACACAGAATTAATGTGGGTGTTCATTGTTGCTGTTTTGCTTTTCCAATCTTAAACATCACCAGGAGGATTTAATGGATAGTGATTCATTCCTTAGTAATTTTAATTAATCCATTGTTCCTGAATTTAGCAAGTGCTGAAAACTGCTTCTTCCTGTCTTGTACTGTCTGGGACCTTGCTGTGGTGACGCTGCATCCAGTCTGATGCTGACTGATGGATACTGCCTCTGGCTGCTGCCAGTCTCTTTCTGTATGGCACTGTCCTTTGGATCCGTGCTGTTGACTGCAGCTTTGCCATGCTGATCCTCCTCAGCTCCTGCACTCCTTGCAACCTGTACCTGTCACCCTGTGATACAAGATGATATGGGGAGCAACATTGACACCTAACAGCAGTGGCACAACTCTTTCAGTCTATTCCTCTTTTGACTGAAAGTTGATTTGGTCTTTTAGATCTGATGTAACTAATACATTTTCCCTAAAGATCTCTCTTTGTTATGTGCAAGACATTTCACCAAAAGCTGTAAGGCCATATTGCACAAATAAGGTAATAGAGCTTTGCTGAAAGGAAGTTTTATAATCCTTTTAAAAACTGGCAAGACCTACAGATTTATAAAATTATTTCTAAGGTTGTAATAATCCATTCTATAAAATAATTTGGGGTATAGCAAAGCATTTAATTTGCACAACAAAAAAGTGAGAGTGTATATTGACCTTTTATATGCTGCAGTCAGGGTTTCCCCCTCCTCAAATCTACACGCAATCACACTATCTTCTTTTTTTTTCATTCCTACACAGTTGGTACCTTTCTTCACAGAAAATATCATCTTTAGCTTGCCACAGAGTCATTTCTCTGCTGTGACAACACACAGGAAAGAGCAAAGGGGTAGACAGCCAGGGAAATCCCTGACATGACTCTACTGGCTCGATGGAGTTCTGCTTGCAGGCTGCACTGAAGAAGATGAATTGTTTGCACAGAAGTAATGGACAGAGAAGGTCAGGAAAGCTGCAGAAAACTCACTATGCTTTGTCCTCTCAAAGTGGGATGTGAAGCTGCTCTGCCGATGTTTCAGGACATAAATCTCCAAGGTACCACTGCCACAGCTTTCAGAAGCAGGCTAAGCCATCATTTTTACAGGACCCCTCATCTATCCAACCCTAGAGAAGGTAAAAAGGTGCAGAGAGAGCATAGAGCATGCTTTAGAAGCAGCATGTAAGGACAGGTGTGTAGTTCAGAATTCTGACTTTTCAACTGCCTGAGAAAACAAAGTACCTCTGGATATTTCTTTTTGCAAAGAAAGCTCTACTCTATAGAACCTATAATCATGCGCAATGCATGTAAAATAATTTCATAGGATAAAAAGCTGAAATAGTTAGAGGGAGGAAGTCCCTCCACTCCAGACATTTTTGTGAATTTTTTGTTAAAAATGTTTTTTCCAGAAAACACTGCATCAAGTAGAAACAGGGCAGCATAATAGGAGGAGGTTGTTTTTAAGTTCCATCTGAGGGGAGCAAGATAAAAAAAATATTTAGTATGTTTCTGTTTAACAGAACAGATATAATTCTTAACTATCTGGGGAAATAAAAAGAAATCTAGAAGCCAAGTGAAAGTTGGTAATTAGTATTGGATAAAAGCTGCTTTGCACATCAACAAAAGTTCTTTGAGATTTTTTTTTCTTGTCCTTATCACTTGGATAAATCCTTAGAAATATTTTGTCAGAAAAATAGCTCTCTACAAAATAACTGTTTTGGTTTCAGAACTTTTACCTGTGAGTGGTGGGGGTAGATGTAAATACTCTTTGGGTTCCATGTACATTAGGTCTCAAATATTCTAGTTGAGGAGCATAACTGGCAATCCTAGAGTTTAGACTGTTGGAACTTTTTGTGGAAATTTTCTATTGTAAACTTGAAAACTTTTCTTGATAAGGTTTTTTATTTTAAAAAAATTAATTCTTCTTGAAAAAGATTTTGCTAAGACTTATTAGTCTTCACAAAAGAAAGTTTGGATGATAATAACTTAGCCAGCTTTCAATGCAATATTTTCACTATTTTTTGCATTTCTTCTTGGAAACAAAAGACTTCTGTTAATGTCTTATTTTTTTCCAAGGATTTTACAATTTTTAAATTTATTTTTGTCTTTACAAACTCTGCCTGTTTTCCTAGTAGTTGTTAAATTAGATCTTGGTCTCTATACTGCACAGTAACAAGTAACACTTTGAAACAGATGGAGTTTCTCAATATGTGTTCATTACTGTGACCTTAGAATCTTCATAAGCAACATTAGCATTTTTAAGAAATGACAGCTTTAAACTTGCACATTCAGTGTTTGATTTGCTGCTTTAGTTTGATCTTTTGCTAGACCCATCTATTATTTGTTCTCCAGCAATATTTCATAATAAGATCTAAAAAGGGCAAAACAATTATTTTCTTATCTAAATAGTTCATAGAAATTAAAATAATTGCAAATGAAATTGAACATGAGGAATAACTTCAAAATGCCCTGAAACAGAATAGAATCCATCTTGCAAGCATTTTAGCATTCTTCAAGAAGCTTATAAATATACATATTAAAATAAAAGATCTTTCTTCTGCTTTAATAATTCCTTATCTATTGCTATTATTAAATAAATCTAAAGCATATAAAATAAGTGAGGATGGAGACAATGGGATAATGATCTAGAGAGATCTGCCTGGTTACAATGAATATTTATATTTAATGAGTAGTTTCTTGTAGTTTTTTGCTGTAAACAAAGCTGTGTAACGTTTGGGTTACTAAATATTTCTAAGCACACCAGGAAGTAACCATTCATTTTGAGTTGGATGGATGAGGAAAGATCTCAGTGTCATTTTCGGAATGCTTGTTCGCAAGGAGCAAGGAGGGTTCTGGTCCACTTTGAAGCACGGATTCAAACAGCCAGGATACAAACTGGCAGGATATCAAACAATGCTTGGCACAGCCTGATTATGCCTCATGCCTAGCATGCTGAGAGTGGAGGTGGAGATCACTTATCCTTTGATACATTTGTATGAGCAAGTAGACTCGTGCAGATTTCATACACCTACATGCTTCTTTGTTAGAAATATCAGCTTCCTCCTCTAGGCTTCCTTAATGTTAGAGAAGCCAAACTAAACACTCTCAACAACTCAAACACCCACAATGGATAATAAGGGAGAGATCTGCTAATTTATTAAGCTAAGTACAATATTTAACAGTGTTGCCTACCTTCGTGTACTATTTGAGTGAATCTTTACTTATATTTCACTATATTATTCATGGTAGCCTTCTTTGCTTTTGAAACATTATTTTTTATTTCTTCTCTGGTGGTTTCTGTAGCTGTAACAGCAGTGACCTTGAATTGTGTCTTCTTGCTTGTTACAGGACGCTGCCCATGCAAAGTAGTTAGTGGGTATCAGTGCAGGCACTGTCAGGGTGTTTCAGATGTCAGGTTACCCTGATATGGATTAACCCAGAGACCAGCAGTCAAAAATGTACTGTAAGTACTGCAACAATGCTGGCAAATTAGCTTTGAAAACAAAATGTGATTATTAATCAGAAGTTTCTAGGCACTTTTTGCATGTTATAATTACTGAATGTCTTTTGTCTGTGGCTGTTTCCGTAAGGCAGTTTGTCATAATTCAACACATTCTAAGAAAATGCAGATCTGGTGCCAAATACTAGGAGAACAGAAAATGATGCTTCTCTCTTGCTAAAAAATATATTTCCTGACTCTCAGAACATATTCTCATTGAACTTTACTTTGCTTTTTATACAGCATCTTATCTCTCAGCGACTGGCAGGTGCTATTTACAGTCCCTGGTAGTTTTGTATGTAAGTGCCTCATCATTAAAGAGATGTGTCCTGGTAAGCTGCCTTTTTAAGGAAGTAGGTTTTGCTTTCCAAGGAATGTAAAAAAATTTCTGAGGCAATAACAGAATAGGCTTGGGGCTGACATACCGCAGTAAATAGCACAAAAGACATATAAAAGCAAGAAGTCCAGTGAATTTCAGTAGGTTCTACTCTAAACTTAGTGACTGCTACAGAAGTGATGACATTACTTATATCTAAGCAATCCTATCTTGCAGCAAATTCTGTTTCAGGCAATGGGTTCCATGCTAAACACACAAACCCTCCATGACTGGGAAATAAAACCAGCACTTGCTGCAGCCATGTGCAGATGCGCAACTCTCATTCTGGCTCAATGAATGGAGACTGAGTGAGTTCCTCAGGCCCAGTCCCCATCTCTTCCCTCAAGATCCTGCATTGCATCCGAGTTTCATTCAGGCTGAAATCTTTAAATTTTGCTGTATTATTTTTAGGTGTTAGTGCTTTAGAATTTGTCTGCATTTTGGGAACAGCAACTATTAATGCAGAGCTAATAATACTCGTAGGGATGTGATATTTACCTTCAAAAACAGAAGCCTGTTATTTATCTTCAGATTTAACATTAAGAATTCTGTTTCCACAGTTTCCCCCATATTCTGTATTGCTCTCATACTTTGTTTTACTTTATTTCTATTCTAGCTGTTGGTATTTTCCGCGCCTTCATGGTTCCACTCTCAGCCCTATATTTCTTTGTATGCCCAGTGTCTTGGAACATCTGTTTTTGTTTTGCCTGGCTTAACTTGGACATCTGTACTTCTTCTGTTTCTGCACTAAAATTTAATATTTTGATCAAACTTACCCAGAGTATGGGCTGTTGTAACAGAAGTCTTTGTTTAAAAGTAGACCTGTTAATTTCAACTATATTTTAAAATGATTTTCCATACTAAATACACAGTTTTCTGATAAAAAGAATATGTAGTATGCCTACAGTATAATGTAAGGTTTTCCCAGTTTCTCTGTTATTGATTAATTAATAAATAACTCAATCAGCATATATTCTTATTCTAAAAGAGGGCCACAGATATCTGTACTCTGCATATTTGTTTCTGTCAAAAAAAAATCACATTTGTCATGGTTCTGTTTTCTTTAACTTTTCTCCCTTTATTTTTTCATTTTTTAATCTGCAAAATCTTCTAAGAATAGCATTACACTTACTGCTCCCACGCTGCTGAAGTGATTTTATTGAGGGTATGCAGTATTCCCACTTTTTCCCTGCTGTTTGATCAATTTCTGTATGGTGTTAGCCTTTCCTTAATCTTTTCTTTAATTTTAAAATGAGTACTACAACTGTAGCAGATATAGCTTTTTATCAAATGATTACCTCAGAACTATAGGATTATAGCCTCAAAGGATTTTATAATGGGATTAGAGGGTATGTACCTGGACATTTACCATACAGCATCTGCTTTGTACATGTTGTATTTGATGTGCCTTAGCCCCAGGCCTAGCCCTAGGTGAGTAGTGGAGGGGACACTCCTGTGGGAGGTGAGAGGTATGAATTTCAGCTCATTTTGCATGAGGAGGGCATTGACTTTGGTTTCCTTAGAAACTGCTGTAATCTCTAGTCTATTTTAACAGTCATTTCTCCTCCTTCTCCTTTGACAGACAGGTTTTAAGTGAAAAGAGTGAACCAATTTTCCATAATCAAAGGAGTTTAGGTGCAGGTGGGATTCCAGGTTGTGATTCCCACTTTCACATAAGCACATAATTTGGGCTGCACTTAGGCACTTAGAAGTGGGAGGCAGCATTGCAGATAATTTCTATCTGCAAATTTTTTGTTAGCTCACCTATGCATTTCACTGTTCAGGAAGCTGATCCCTGTCAATCCTATCACTTGGCGCCAATGTCTCTGTTCATATTACATTGTACTGAGGCATTCAGCTCTGGTTCATGAACTCATTTCACTGCAAGAAAAAAATATACTCATAATCAATGCATATTGTTCCTTTAATGGATCTGAGATATTTGCCTTGGCTTCTTAGAAGTGCAGAGAGGAATTAATATGTTTATATTTAGGCTATAAGTGTCCCATATCAAATCTGGAGACACAGTACATCAAAAATATCAGTTAGCATCCAGTAATCTTTAGCAGTCCATGTGTTGGGAACTCAGTCTTCATTTAAAAGAGATTTTAGGCTTCTAATTACCAATGTGTTTTTGCTTAAAAAAGACCCTTGGCATTTTAAAAACACTTAGACACTTCCAAAAATGAAAATTATTGCTTTAGAAAATAAAAACATTCTTTTTCTCCTAAATAAACTCTTCCTCTTTTCTACTTCTAAAAAATCATTCCCCTTTAGGAATGGATGGGATGTTTCTTTCAACAACAGCCTTTAAGTAATAACAATGTTTTGGATAAATTCTAGTTGCTACCTGACTTGGCAAGGCTCTTCTACGTCACCTGCTACTCCTAACACCTGCTACTGCCTAATAATTTGTTGTGATAGAAAGTAAATAAATATTAATTTTATTCTCTTGGCTTCTGAAATTTATCCAAGTTGGCCTTTACAAAGACCCCTTTAACAGCTGTACTTCCTTGTCGTTAAATTACAGTTTTCCTCAAATTTTAAAGGGTCCCTAAAAGTCTTATTGCAATCTTGCCTCTTATGCACCTGTAATTCTTGCCAAATACAAGGGTAATATCCTTATTACTATCTTCCATGTATAGGGCTATTTTAAACCTGACCCCTTCTTCCTTCTGTGAAACAGTTCACAATCAGTAGGGAAATAATCTTGCTTTCTTAACTGAATGAGAAATATCCAACCAATGTATTAAAGCAGGCTCAACAGCTAGGAAATAAATCATAGTGAATAATTTCCCCCTGTATTTTGTTGTTTCCTCATTTGCAATCACAGAAAAAAGTTTTTTTAAGCACTTCAGTAATTTCAGCATCTAAATCCTCCCTTACGACACAAGTAAGAAGTTAACCTCTGCTTCTTCAATCCTTAAGCATACAAGAGAGATGTCGGTTTTTCTTCCATTTATCGACTTCCTTCAATAGCCTTTGGATTCTTATTTTTATCATGTATTTGTAGGCATTTGTCATAATGGGGAATGAACTTTAACTGGGACCTCGGGCACTATTGTAATACAGGTAATAGGCAATAATTATAGTGACAGATGTTGCCAGCTTTTAGCTCCATTCCGAGATA
>NW_005054359.1:1881726-1989217 GCF_000277835.1 Geospiza fortis | reverse complement strand
ATAGGCATTTGGCCGCTTTTTGAAGGCCGATATTACCCTGCATGATTTGTATTTTCTTTACACTCCAATCTGATAACATTATCTTTTATGTCACTTTATATTTTTCACAGGTTTCTAAATATTATCCTCCTTTCAAGCCATACCACCCTGGTTACCTTTATCCTAGCATGTTCTTAAAATATTATTTTTTCTCTCTTCTGTCACCTCTGTGTCTGAAAAATGCAGCAATAGCAAATCCTTTGAAAACATCCACCAATTAACTGTACTTATCTGTAAATAGATTCAGTCATTTCATCCACTTCCTAAGATTTGTTTTTCAAATCCTATTGAAATCACCTAGCTTTCTTTTTTGAACTTTGCTAAAGCAGCTCTTTAATGTTACACCTATAAATTTAATTTCTCATAATGCCCCACCTCCTCTGGATACATATTCCATGCTGCTAGTAAAGCTATGGCATTCTGGGCTGTTTGCAAATGTATTGTGCTATTTCTCAGTTTAGCTGAAACTTCTCATCAGATATGATTCTGCTTTTCCTTATACTTGATTCCTGTCCCTCAGTGGCTGCTTGAAGATGATTAGAAGAGCAAACAAAGAATCAAAAATCATTTACTATAGGTTGGATGCAGCTTCCTCTGTTTCATGTTTTCCTACAGATATACAAGTGAAAACTCTTAGAGGCTGTAACAGGAATCAAAAGAGTTACTGGAGAGCAAATTTGGCAATTATGATGGATGTGACATTCAAGCCCTACCTCTGAAAATAATTGTGCACAAGGGAATAAGTATTTAAATATGAGCAGATGTGATCTCAAAGAAGTTCAGGGTTAGTTTTCTCCCTCTTTTTCTAGTGTTTCAGGAAGAATGAGGAAATATTTAATTTTCGTCTCCAGTGGTTTATTTGTACATGGGATAGTATGTATATAGGTTCCAGCAACCTGAGAAAATGAGTGGGTTGTCTCAAAAATAATGCAAGGAAGACTGTCAGGACAATGGATAATTGCAAAAATCAAATTAATAGACTTTCTCATTTGAGTTTCCCATTAATTGAGTTCTTTTGGAGCAGAGGACAACATCAGGAGCACCTCTCTGTTCATTGTGTCACCATCCAGAGAGAATTATAAGAAAAACAGTGCCGTTGCTCTCTGTCTGACAGTATTATTTATATATATATGGCACATATTGCATTGCATGCTGCCTTGACAGAGGCTCCCATTTGGAAGCATGGTGGAGCTTCCTCCTGTTGCTGTTAGCTTCCTTTCCTGGGCTTTGTTTTCTTTGGGGAAAAGAATGTTCCCTGATAAAAGAAAGGACAGGTTAAGTGGTTGGTGCTGTCTGGTTTGTTTGTTCCCTCCTTCCTTTCTTTCTTCCTTTTCCAATAACTGCTAATATGTAAGGAAGGACAAAAAAGAAAATGCTTGGTTTCAGCAGTAAGCTGTATGATGGATGGTTCATACAGATCTCCTGAACACTGTGGCTCGAGGGAGTATCTGCAAGAACTCATTTACCTGAGAGAAGGCCAATGCTGTGCTCTTCTGGAAGAGCATAATGCAAACTAGGGCTCTAGAATTTGTTATTTGTGTCACAGATGGCATTTGCATGGATAAGTTTGTATAATATTACTTCTGTTTGACAAACTTAAATTGCTCTAATGGTATAGAAACTTTTCTTCTTCTCCTATTAAGTTCTTGCTCAATGCACCCAAAAATATAGTTTGCGCTGTGCCCACTTTTGAAAGACAAGAAAAAATCTCCATTGCAGTTACATCACTGAAGGTGAACAAGATTGGACATATAGTGTCCTTGTCTTTTTTCATTCCTTGGCAGCCTTTATTAATTTAGAAATTATTGGGTGGATGGATGATTACCAGTAAAAATACTGTACAAGATATGAAACTGGGGAAGGGAAAATAAAACCAGCAATCTTTGAATTAAATGTACATTACTACAAGTAAAAACTCCTAGACTAGAATGTTTATGTTCGGATTATAGATTTATGACTTACTCTTTCCAATATTCATGAATGCACAGACTGTTTGCCTTAGGCATATTATAGTAACAAGGCTCTGAAACTGGAAATAATTGCTTAACACAGAACAACACAATTATATATTTTTGAGCATTTTAGCAATTGACTTAAGGATATATATGTATATTAAAAAAATGTAAGTATGAACTTTTAAAGGAGTAAAACTGCTCTTTCGTCATTTTACCTTCAAAAGATGATTTGCCTCCAGACAATTCACATTGCTTTCATTTTACATGCATAGACATTTTACAAGTCTTATCGTTAGTGAATCCCACGCAGTATGGGTTTAAAACTTTAATCAAACTAAAACCCATGGTCCGCTGGTGTTCCATAGACCTGCTGGGTTTAGAGCTGTTACAAGAAGAAATTTTCCCTTTGCATCCATAGAAAGTCAAATTAATTATCATATAGTGATTCCTTCTGAAGAACAGAATTGCTTGGGCTGAGTTTAAACATAAATGTGTAACTCTTAATAAATGCATTAAAAGATTTCTGTTTTGTTAACTGCTGTTGTATGCTTTTCTTTTTCAACATTCTGTGGAGAGTATTTCTTTAGAAAAATTAGTAAATGAATTCATCTAGCATACAGACTTCTGTGTAAATTAAAGATAAATCTTCAGCATTTGATAAGAATCCAACTTCTATTTATATATATTTTTATGAATGTCAAATGTTTGTGGAAAGGTTTGAAAATGTTCGACACTAATAGACTATGTTTAAGAATCTTTTTTTAAGGTTTGGTCTACATCCTTGATGATTCAGTTCTTCCTCAATAGAAAGAAGCACGAGGTAAAACGCAGACATGTAGCGTGGTTCTGCTAGTATCTAAATATTTAGGGCAGCCTATTGTGGTGTATATTTGCAAAGGAAAAAGATGAAAAGAGGGACCTACAACATAATAATGTACCAAGTGTGAGAATATCTAAAATACTTGTAAATATTATTTTTTCCCTATACTTCAAAAATAAGAGAAATAATATATTTAAGAGTAAGAGAGCAATGCAATAGCTGTGTCTGTCACTTTCTTAGTGGGTTATATGCAGCTATATAGTTAAGGAGTATTTCCTCTATTCTAGGAGGGTGGGCGTGAGGAAAAAGAATGAAATTTCGGTGCTGGATGATGTAGGCAGGGAAGGTTTCATTTTTCTTCCTGGGTAAGTTTTCAATGGCTATAACTTTAGTATCTCCAGAACTAGTGAATTGCTGTAAATGTTCCTGTTTAATCTGGCTCCTCCAAACACACAGAGACACAGACACGCACACACACGCACACACACACACACACACACACACACACAAGTGTGCACAGGCACATAATACCAGGAACTTTCAAAACCCTGTCCATGTTCTCAATCTTTTTAATGGTTTATGGAAACAGTATACATTCAAATTGAGGGAATCTGTAAGTATTTGAGAGAAAAAAAAATTAAGCAAAAAGAAATTATATTTTTCAATAATCAGAACATAGTATTTTAAATAACTTGAAAGAATTATAGGAAATGGGATATTTTCTTCAAACACCATGCATGTCGATAGATGTGAAAGTGTCCCATTCGTAACTGATTGGACCTTTAAAATGTTTATTAAAGTTAAGTAGTGTATCTTATGCATCTCATTGCCATCTTGATAAACTCTCAGTGCTAAAGGGTGTAATAATACTGTAGATTGTAACAGCTGCTGCACTCAGTGGTCTTTTCAACTTCAGATGATTTATTTTTGAAGCTTTATTTCTATAGGCTTCCAGTTAATTGCTGTGTGCTTTAATTGGGCTTCAGTATGCTCATCTTTTGATCACAGTGCAATAACAGGAAACCATGTCTGGATAAATCTTGAGGATGTCTGCAGCTTGATGGACTGTGTATGTGAATCTTTCACTCCTTGGTCACACAAGATGCAGATGCACTTATTAGAAGAGTGGAAACTGCAAGCAAATTACAGAACCTAGCAGCGCTACTAGTAGGTCTATGCTGTGTCATAACTTGAGCATGACTTTGAAGAAATCAAAAGGAGTAATAATACCATTGTGTTCCATATAGATAATACAGGTAAAACCTTATAAAAGAAAGGCCTTGTAAAATCAGGCTTTATTGCTATTTTAGCTGAATTAACAGCTAGCCTGTAAAATTCCCATGAGAAAGAATGATAAGAATGAGAATCAGTTTGAATAACAATCTATTCTTGTAAGAAGGCAGTTTGCATTTGTGAAAAAGAAGTCTAGCCTGTGATAATCCACAAAGAAAAAATGTAAACACTCCTGAAAAGAGAGTCTTAAAATGTACACACACAGGCACATTCTAACCAATGAATGGAGTGGCAAGAAAGTTATTAGCGATTAGAAATAGACATGATAACTTGGAAAACTGGATAAAAATTAGGCTGTAATATTAAAGTGGGGTTTTTTGCCACTGAAACTTCGAAATGTTGTGCCTGTCATTATTTGCCGCTATTGCTATACCATTGCTCTGATAGCTTTAGTCGTTAGCTCCCTGAGTAAAAATGCAGCTGAGGAAAAAATGGTGTTGAAGTTAATTTGCATTCTCAGGCTGTTTCACCAGATGATTATATCCAGTCTTCAAAAATTAGATGGAACTCTGTTGATATGCCTGTTTTCAAACTTGGATAAAAGTGGGGAATTGCTTGTATCCCTAGCTTCAGCAATAATAAACCTTGACAGATTTGAGAGGTGGGACCATGGGAGCCTCACAAAGTTCAACAAGGCCAAGTTCTGCACATTGGCCAGGCAAGCCCAAGCACAAGTACAGTCTGGTGGGAAATTAATTCAGAAAAGTCCTGAGGAGAAGGACTCAGGGGTCTTTGTGGACAAGAAGCTTGACATGACCAGACAGCAAGGTGCACCTGCAGGCCAGAAAGCCAAACATATCCTGGGCTATGTCAAAAGACACGTGGCCAGCAGGTCAAGGGAGGTGATTTTCTCCCCTTCTACTCCATTCTCCTGATACCTCACCTGAAGCGCTGCATCCAGCTCTGGAGCCCTCAGTTTAAGAAGAACATGGACCTGTTGGAGTGAGTCTAGAGGAGGGCTGGGAAAATGATCATAGCAGCTTTCCTGTAAAGACAGGCTAAAAGATCTGAGGCTGGTCAGCCGGGAGAAGACAAAGGTCCTTCCAGTACCTAACAGGAGCCTAGAAGAGACCTGGAGTGGGACGTTTTACAAGGGCATGTAGTGATAGGACAAGAGGGAATAGTTTTAAATTGAAAGAGTTGGTTTAGATTAGATACAAGAAACTCTTCCCTGTGGGAGTGGTGAAGCACTGGGACGGGTTGCCCAAGGCAATCCGTCTTCAGGCTGGGTGGGGCTTTGAGCAATTTCATTTAGTGGAAGATGTCCCTTCCTATGTTGGGGAGCTAGTTGAGCTTCTAGGTCTGTTCCAACCCTAACACTCTTACAGCCAAAATTGTTAATTTTATTGTTGACTATATTAACATTTGTGTTTTTACCATTAAAATGCGTTCCACGTAAGTGAATGTGAGGCTCTTTTTTGAAAGAAAAACAAAAAGTACAACTTGCAATATACTTCTGAAAAATCAGATTCTCCAAATGTAATAAAATTTTAGAGAGGAGTTATTATAGAAAAGTTTGCCTATAGCATATGGGTTTCTAAACCTATACAGGATTCTTGCCCTGATGGTTTATATACCTTAACTGGGGTTATTCTGATCATATAATTTATCATCTTTTCATACTAATAATTTATTTCACCAGTTATTTTATCTAATTGTAGCGTCCATGGCAAGGATTATTACAGTTTATTTGTGATGTCAAAGAGATTTCTTTCATTAGTTGTAAATCTATCTCTGGTTTTATTTTGTAGCTACTTCCTGGAATTACAAGAAAAGGGAAGCATTGATGATTGTTGAGGTTTTAGCACCTTTATTATGGTACAACGTCTTTATCATTGTCCACTAGTGTTCCTTTTGCAATCTTTTCCATCCTTCACTCTGCTATAGTGACCTCATGTGTTTAATTATTTTTGTTACCATTATTTGAAGTTTCTATTTCTGTCACATTTTTTATATTTTTAATCTGTTTTGGCAAAAGTATTTTGTCAGTGTATGTGAATGAATGAATCAAGACACATAAAATAAAATGTAAGTACATATGGTTATGCATACAAATATTATATATATGTTATATATGTTATTGTGCACACATAAAAATATGCATATTTTAATAAATATGTACATGTGCATACACACACATAAATGCACACATATAAATATACATGTATATCATATATATATGAATACATAAAAATGTGATTCTATGGATTTTAATGTTATAGGCATTGAGGTTTTATCCTTTTTTTCTTACACACAAATGTTTTTCTCCCTTAATTTCTTTTTCTTGAAATGCTGGTCCTTCACATATTCTAAGTATCTTTGGAAATAACATATTCATTCAAAAGATAATACTTTAAGGATTTCTAGAGACACCATAGATTAATCACATGCAACCTATGTTATAGAATAACCAGAAATTTATTCATCCTTTTCAGAAAATATACTGTTGAGGTGAATTGAATATTAATTCTATGAAGTATGAAATCTATAATGTATGTACAGACTAAGTGTGAGAAGCTGGAGAGCAGCCCTGCGGAAACATGCAGCTCAGTGAGTATTTGAAGCCATAGGCACTTTTTCCTTCCTGGAATCTTCTGTCTACTTTTGCCTCTTTCTTCTAGTATCTTTTCTTTTATTCCTGGTTAGATGTTTAAATGAAGAAATGCTTCCTCTCCTGTCACATAGCCAAAAGTCTGCTGCCTGTGTCTTCAGCCTTTGTCACCTTTTAACCTTACCCACAACTGTGGGCTTCTTAATTTCTGTCTTTGTTAACCAGCATAAATAAATTCCAGTTGGATAATAAGTTTAAGATTGGAAGAAAGAATGAATTTGAATTATATTTTTTAATGCATAAAAACACACAATCATTTTACTGAGTAAAGTTTCTTTTAGATTCGTTTGCACTATACTTTATAAAACAGAAAGTCTCACTGTTTTGCCTTAGAAAGGAGCTTGCAGAACTCAAAGTTGTCCCTGCCATATTCCTTCTGAGTCAGTAAGGTTCATTACAGAAAAGTAACAGTAAAAAAGGACATCGCCTCCACTTGTTCTGTTGGTCGTAGATGCTGATATATTGTTTTAGGTAAGATTGATGACACCTGTCCTGAAATCAAAAGTACCTGTCACTTTCTTTTGGGGACCTAAAGATTGTATAGTTACTAGATAGAAGTTTGAAAAAAAAAATCCTGGCTTGGACACTAGATCTCAGTTTTATAATATCCTGTTCAGAAGACTATGATCCACAACTGTTTATGTGTAAATCATGGAATTTAACACTCAACCCAGAACGGAGCTACACTTCAGTCTTTAATAGAGAGATACTTGGATTTCTGTTTTTTCATAATCTAAATACTTTCTTTAAGGAGAAATATTAGTGAAAAATACCTGTTAATGTCAATGCAGCAAAAAATGACTCTCGCATGACGATGTACCTTTATCTTCAAAAGTGAATTCGTTTTTAAAGTATTTTTTTGGTAAATTACAGATATAGTCAAGCCAAACTCCAGCCTCATCATATAATACACAATGCATCATATAACACACATCATGTAATACAGTAGCAGGCTGCACAGAGTGGAACATTGTGAATGCAACAGGAAGGAACAGGAGCTTTAGACCTTTCCATTTGTTAAGAATTTAAAACAACTGGAGCATAGTCCAGAAAATGTTTTTGAACATCTGTTCAGAACATATTCATGGCTAACCAGTGTAATATTCAGAGCAATTGCAATGAGTTGTCTTTATAAAAATATATTCTGCATGGCCTATATGACACAGTCATTCATTTTTTTGTTGCTTGCCTCTTATCTGATGCTATAAATAAAAGAAAGTCAATTAGTACATGTTTTATTGGTGGCTCTTGCTGCTTTGATAAATGCCATTATAAATGAAAATGACTAATTGCAACCGTATATGTAGCTTGAAAAACTAACCTCATGTGCCCCATATGAAACTGAGTACAGAAGATTTATATGAAAAAGTGCTGCTGGGAATTAATCTAGCATGTCAGTGGGTCAAACATTTCCTGTATGAGTGATGGGAAAAAGAGCCCAATAGCTAAGTTGTTTCCATTTATTACAGTTCCACCCTACAAACGGCCTTATCTCTCTCTTTGGAGTAGGTGTCAGAAATTACCTTCTCATACTCAGTTTGTGGTGTGTGCGCACGATGGATTTATTTCAGCCACTGCTTCTGAGTTGTTCTGCTCCTTTTGTACTGTCACACTTCCCTTGAATATGGGACACTATTGATATACATCACACATCACAGGGCAAAATGCTTATATGTCAACCCTGGGATATACAGAGATTGATAGGAGAATTAGTCTATGATCATACTGACAGCATCAAAGTTGCTGCAGGTTCACTGAGGAATGAGGTTAGATTATTCTGCAGCACAGACATCTACCTGACATCAGATAGGCTGCCTCCCTTCTGAGACCATCTCTCTTGCATCAGGTCTTCTCTTCATTGCCTCAGACTGAGGTGGCATGTGGTTTCCCCAAGCTCTAATATTTTGCTTACATTTAAAAATACCTAAATTACTGCTTAATATTTTTTTACCTTTTTCTATTTTTCCTCTCTTTCCTTTTTTTTCCCCTCCATTGGAAAAATTACTGCTTAAACTGTTCCTGGTGATTGATACAGAGTGTTTTCAAATGCTGGAAACATATCTAGTAATTACACTGTTCAGACATGAAGATTGTATTACCTCAAATTGCCTGGAATGATGTCAATTTATCAAACTTCCTGTGAGAAGTTCATCTCTGCCATAAAGTGATCACTCCTCTGTCTGTTAGCCTGCTTTATCTAATACAGAGGGTCCAGAGGGGATTTATCCACTCTCTTTTTCAACCTCATCCTCTTTTGGATTCTACAGTGCGAAAAAAAAATGAGAATGTTTTGTAACTGCCTTGTTTATTTTATCATCTTGCAATGCAGTGGAGGGAGAGGATGTATAATTTGATTTGAAAGCCCGAGACAGTTAAGCAACAGGGCTTCGACAGAGCAGCAGTAATCATGTCTGCTTACTGGAGTAAAACATGGGCTGTTTGTATTCCAGATAGAAGATTTCAATTATGGTTGTTTAAGACTAACACATTAAAAAGCATATTCATTTCCTATTAAGCACTGCCTTGGAGAATCCTTAATGCAAGAATCAAAGTGCACTTCCTGGACATTTTCCCACTGTTTAATGCTGACAGAAGGAAGAAATCATGTTTGTAACATTTGTCTATCTGTTAACTGACGCCTTTAAGTTTTAACTTCCAAATTTTTCAGATTCTGTGCTGCCTAGGGTTGTAGCTCTGAGCATCATATTAAGTGTTAGTACGTTCTCTTCACAGAGTAGGTAGACAAAACAATCCTTTTCCAGCTTGAGAGCAAGGACAACTGTTACAAGGTTCAGGCCCAAAAAGCGTAAATGAAGGGGAACTGAAGAGAGCAAACAAGGATGATGGGACTTCATAACCTGAAGTCACAATCGGAAAATTTGCCCCAATATGCAAATGGGCCAAAAACTTATAAAATTGTGAGACCTCATGACTGGCCATCCATTTTGTGACCATTTTGGGTCCATCTTGAGTGTAGCCCTGGACAGGTTCTTTACTGCCCAAAGCATATCTTTTAAGGCCTTTTAATAAATAGCTGCTTTATTCTTTTAATTTTGTCTAATCTCTGTTCTAGGTCAGCCTCTCAATGTATGTATCAGTTCAATCAAAAAGATGT
Organism: Geospiza fortis; assembly: GCF_000277835.1. Taxonomy (NCBI): domain Eukaryota; kingdom Metazoa; phylum Chordata; class Aves; order Passeriformes; family Thraupidae; genus Geospiza; species Geospiza fortis. The sequence continues at coordinate 1,979,384 of NW_005054359.1, read as the reverse complement.
CCTATTTTTTTTTTTTTTTTTTTTTTTACTTTTGGACTACCAGTAACAGAATAATTAACTTATAGCCAGGTGTACAAATGTAGTGTTCTTATCCTTTTTTCCCATGGTATCATTCTAGTGCTTTCAGATTAGCTGACCTAAATAGAAATGTAAGGTTAAAAGGAGATTTGTCTTATTCAAAGGACAATTACTCAGTGGCAATCTGGACTAGTATCAGTCAAAGACTAAAATGAGTCATGATTGCTTAATGACCTCAATTTAGTTTTTTTTTTCATGTGTATCTTTCAGTTCTCTGATAATATATGTCTGAAAGGACATATATTTTTATATTATTCCCCCCAACTTTAAGATCTGTGTTCTGTCTATTGTGAAATTGATTTCCCAGTGTACAGTTTGTCATTTCAATGAGAGCAAAAACCTGAGCTTTTGAACTTATTTCTGTTTGTTCTCTAGTGCTGCAAAAGTACTAAAGAGTTCTAAGAATGCCATGGTCACCCAGCAGACTAATCAAGTTAAGCAACAGTACATCCTAATTTAGAATTTCTTTTGGAATTTTTCAAGTTTTTACAAGGTACTCGTTGGCCAAAAGAATGCATATAGCAAAGTCATCAGCTGTATTCCCTTGACACACCTAAACCTTAAAAGAAGAAGCATAATCAGGACTATTTCAGGGGCTCCAGAACCCTCTATTTCCCCTTGGAAATAGTGGAACCAAACTATCTTTAATATTGGGAGCTTATCTATACTCAGTTTCTCCCAGCGTTTTACCTCAAGGAGAAGCTTCCAGCTGGGAGACTGAAAAAGCCTTTTGTGACTTTATTAACTTTACTTAAAATAAAAGGGACACTTTGCTTTGTATTTTACAAAGACGTTGAGGCACTTTAATCTTTGAGGTAGCACATCCAGGTGATTCAACTAATTAGGCAAACCCAGTGATATACCACTGAGTAAGTCTGGCAAAATCTTCTATCCTGGATTTGTAGTCCAGAGCGCCAGTGAAATAACTCAGTAAGTGCACTCATCAAAGGTCCTGTTAACAAGGAAGGAAATAGGTGCTAAATAAAATTCAAACCAGATTTAGCAACCTTTGATAACACTTAATATTGTAATTTTCATACTGCATTGCTGCTACTTCTATATCCTACACGCTCTGCATTTTTTATGCTATGAGGCTTATGCACTTGATGTGATTAATTTTTAAATTCATAACATTTTTTAAGAGAGTGATTCAGGGAATAACTCTAGGTATTACTGAATTACTTAGAAAATTTAGCTCCTTAATTCCAGGTTTGATTTAAGCTTACTGTTTAGCACATATATTCTCAAAGCTCTTTCTCAGAAAGCACTATTATAGATGTAGACTATAATCTTTGAACTGCTTGCAACAATGAGCCATCTTTTTATTATATTTACACAGGCAATTACTATGATTTCATGTCCATGGCTCTTTAGAATCTCTCTAATAATAAGTCTATAATGTGTACCTGTTGCTCCCATCCTCGCTAACCAGTTTAAAGACTATTCCATTATTAGTGTCTGGATTTTTTTTTTTTTTAGTATGCTTTTACTCTTTGATTTTAATGACCTAATGGACTAGTTCAGACACCCCCAATACAGATTGTCTCGTGTTGCCTTATGTCAGAGAGAAAACCTGCTGTTGCTGTGCCTGCTGTCGCTATTAGATTACATAGCATAAAAATCACTGTCCACTGAGGAAGATCACGTTGTCAGCACTGTCTGCCTAAGAGACACTGAACAATTAGGTCCTATCTCCTACTGTGCTGCACTCCAGGAAGGCATTCAAGAAAAATAAAATGACTGTAGCTTGCTGTCAGACTTAAGAATGTGTTCTGTAAAATATGCCATGGATAATTCTCTTCCTCACCATTTCTGTACAATTCTAAGTCTCCCAAGGAAATATGTGTATAATTTGACAGTATTTTGCTATTGTGAAATAAGAATTTTAGCTCTATTGTCAAATTGTGTGCATGAATATCTGCTAATGGACCCCTTTTTTAAGTTAGTATAGAAAAACTATGAATCATTAATCAAGGAAAAAAATAAGCTAATACAGACCTAAGTCTTTCCTGTACATATCTCCCTATCCACTGCTATTTGCAACTAAGTTGTTTTCTAACTTCATAAAAGTAGAGCTACACAAACCTGTATTTGGACATGATAAAGATGCTAATCTTGGAAAAATGTACATATTCATTTCATTTTATTCATTCAGCAAGAGCCCACTCACCAGTGAGATTTCTAGTATTGCATTAATTAATAATATAATGAAAAATATATCTCAAATTATTTTTTAAATATAAATGCCTCTAACAAAGGTACAATATTTTGTTTTCTTGCTACAGTTGCTGCTGACATTGTTTATAACATTTTTACAGTATGGATTGGTTTTTAGTGTAGCTAGATTGGATGTCATAGTGCATTTCAGGCTGAGCATTTTTAAAGTCTTTAAATTCCTGAGAGAGTTTTTTAAAGGGGCAAGTGTCATTGTAAGGTAGATTTGATTCAACAACTGGAAACATGACACTGCTATCTTGTGGGAACTCTTTTTCTTCATTCCATTTTGTGTCACTTCCCCATCTCCCAGTTTCAGTAGAATTCAGCTCAAAAAGCATAAATGTGTCTCCGCATATCCAAATTCATAACAGGCAAAAAACTCATGGTGTATCCACTTCCTTCATGAATCCATTTGCATGGAAGTGGGTTTGATTTTGATAAAATGTTACTTATGGGTGTTTTCTTGTTTTTTCAGTATGGCATAATTCATACTCCCTTTTCCATATACACAGAGATGCCCATAGAGCACTCTAGAATTCAGATTAATGAGATTAAATGCAAGCTCATAAATAAGAGAGTGCTAGGGAAGCAAAAAAAGAAAATAATATGATCCGTCTTGCACTGACAATAGATGGTGGCAAACACAGAACTTAAAGTCCTCTCTCCATGGCAGATCCCTAAAGAGGCAGCTCAGGGCATTGAACAGTTTGTATAAAATCAATTTAACAGCAGTGGTGTATAGTGGCAAGGGAGTGAGTGGAGATTTTCAGGCTAGTAGAGCAAGAGGTAATTGAGAAAAATGGAGAAAGAGACATTGGCAGAGGCTGTGAGGAAGGAGTGAGAATCAGAAGGCTTTTGGAGAATTTAAAAGCCTGAGAAGTCTTTTTTCATTTGTTTATTCCCCCACCTTCTGCTTCCTAGGTTCCTAATGAAGCTTGCAACTCTTTCAGTGGTCTGAACTTGAGGAGATGTTTTGAAGCTGTACCTCAACCTTGTCCTCTTTTGCCTTCTGTTCCTGGCTGCAGCTTGTTCAAGTACTGGAGGGAGGGAAGGAAGGAAGGAAGGAAGGAAGGAAGGAAGGAAGGAAGGAAAGTGGCGGAAGGAAGTGGCGGAAAAGGAAGGAAGGAAGGAAGGAAGGAAGGAAGGAAGGAAGGAAGGAAGGAAGGAAGGAAGGAAGGAAGGAAGGAAGGAAGGAAGGAAGGAAGGAAGGAAGGAAGTTATATGAGTGAGAGGCTATAAATGTAAGAATTTAGAGACTGCTGCTCTTAGAAAAGGTTTCCTTCTCTTTTTTCACCACAATCCCAGTTACAGTATGGTCTGGGGAAGTCAGTGTACCTGTTTGAAACATATAGACAGCTATGATGTGATTCTGACTTTCAAAACTCTTGCTAAATTGGCCAACAAACAAGCAAACAATGCAAATCTCATTATTGTATCTTTCTTACCAAACTTGTGTAGAACATATCCAGAAAGGGAGGGAGAAAAGAAGGGAGAAAGAAGGGAACCATGAGAGGCAGAAAGATTTTGGTTTGTTGTTCATTTTTTCTTTAGCATAATCTGAACATTGAGACACATGGAAAAGTCATTGTAGTGTGTAAACATTTGTCGAGGAGAGAAAGAATTCTTTTTAACAAAAAGGTTCTACAGATAAAACCACCTGGCATCATCACTTTTTTAGTATATGACATACAGGAAGACCACTAGCAGGTAAATTGCTCCTGGGGAAGGAGGGGGAAGCAAGAAGGAGCAGAAGGAAATCAATGACCAGACATCTTTGTGATGACTTTCTCAATGTGTGAGCTGGAAACTGGAAGCTTGAAATGGTCTTTGCACCTTGGGTCATCAATAATTTTCAAGCATCATTCTCAATAAAAGATGTGGGCCTGATGGATGGTGATGGGGCACCAATTTGAAGTCTCCTCTTGGCTGAATTGCCTGTTGGTGCTGGCATAAAAAAAAAATAAGAATTAAGTGTCCTCTGCCCCCCCCCCCCTCCCATTTTTTCAACCAGCAAGTATTCCAGCAAGAAGCTTTAAAATATTTTATATCTAGAGTGCCTTTTTCATTAAGAGTACACTTTTATTTCTTGACATTGAGAAAATGAATCAGGATCCTCACTTTGAAAACTTTTGTTTAAATGCAGATTTTGAAAGGCTGCCAGGGTTGAATAAAGAATCCCTGCAGAACAAACACTATAAAAATCAATAATGTTCTTTCCGGGGAGGTATATTTATGTGGTCATGTCTCCTTGCATATCACTGTAGAACTTTTTTGTGGTTTTAAGCCCTTTTTCTTTCATAAAAGTGATGCCTTGTACCTGGTTAAACTAAAAAGGACTGTAGCACGCTCTGGGCCTTGAATAAATAACTGATAATCATCATCACAGTTAAGCACACATTATTTAAGTTTTTTTTCTTTTTTTTTTCCATTTTTATTTTTACAAGGGAGAATTCCAAATTACCTTTAAAACTATTCTTTAACATGTTATTGGCATACATATATATATATATATATATGTATCAGGAGATAGCATCTAGCAGCAGGAGCAAGGGACTGCACAGGAGTAGCTACTCAGCTTGGTGTATCTGCAGCCAAAAGAAAAGATGCCAAAAAGCTCTTAGCTTATATCCATGAACTGTAGACACTGATATTTTCCAAATTTTAAACCTCAGGTAAAAGGTATGTATAGCTTTCAGCAATTGAAAAAATAAAGCAATGAAAAATCGATACGAAAAGAAAAAAAAAGTTCTTGTTCTTCGTTGGTTCAGCAAATCCATAATTAGAGAAATAGGCTGCAAATATTTCCCTTCACATATGGTACATAAGAGCCTTATTACAAGTGCATAAAGATTTTGCAGCAATGACGTCTTGGTCTTCTGACTGCTGCGCATCCTTGGCTGGGAGGAAAGAAGGAGTGCTTTTGTGACAGAGGATGTAACAGATGAAGTGTTGCTGGAGTCTTCTGTAAGTGCTGAGAAACAATTCTTGAGTAAGTGAACACTAAAATACACAAGTTATAATGTCCACCACAGAACTTTGTTGTCTAAATGAAAAAGTTGCAATGCCAGAGATAAAATACAGTAGAATTCCTCCTGAGCTACTATAAAATATCCTGTCATGCAAATGTCAGTGCTCTATTGGGTTTTATAAATGATGTACTTCTGCCAGTTCAGATTCAGCCTGGGAGTCTTGCCTATTATGAAGTTTTGCCAAAACACTTCAAAATGCTGAAGTATTTTCTATATCAAATGGTGACATATTTTAAAGTCAAGAGCTGCATTCATCTGTCTTCTATTTTTTTTCCTCAGTTCTCATCAAGTAAATGCGAACTGTTGGATGATTCTTAAGCATTTAAAATTTGGGTTAAAAGTCATGTTGTCAATATTGAATGCTAGAAAATATGGCAGGCTTTACAATTTTTGTCATCCATCGTATTTCGACTTCTATTTTGTCCTCTAGGCTGAGCCAGATACTTTTATATGTGGGATTCAGATAACAGAAGAAAGGCTTCAAGTTTGTTTAAGCATCCTGATTGTGAATGCTATTTCAGTCAAATTAGATTGCCAGAGCATGACAGCAATGTCATTGATTTATAATGTTTTGAAGTCCTTCCCAAACACACATTTCATTATTTTGTTTTGTTTGTTTGTCCTTTCCTTTTTTTTTTTTTTTTTATACCTATGCTTCCTGGAAGGATTCTTTGTTGTGGACTATAAACTTTGTGCTATGCTGTGGTCAGGGTCCCTCTGAGGCTTTGTACAAATGACCAAATATTTATATCCCACAGATAAAACCAAAAGTGAAGGCATGCAGAACTATCACATGAAAACAGAGCATGTCAGGACTTGCAGGGCTTTGCTTTATGACATGAGAGCAAATTCTGCTGCAGCTTGTATCCCTCCTAATTCAACGGCAATCAACCCACAACCACAGATAAAGACAGATTGTGATCCATAACTTACAGGGAAGGACCCTTTCTGATCACTTCATCCTCAATTTTATATCTCTTAATATATACTTCAAAGTACATGAAAGTAAAATGGTGACAGACTGAACAGTGCATGAATACCTCAGCCTTGAGTGATGGAAACATCTCAGAGACAGGATGGATTGAAAAGCTCCTGACACCTGTGCTGTGTGAGTGTTACCCCTTATTGGATGGGCAGCAGGCTGGATCAATGAACCAACACACCTGAGTTATTCTTAACAAAGATCAGTTCAGTAGATGCGCTTACTTTGTAGATCCCCAGAAGCCGTGGGGGCACAGCCAAGGCAGAGTAAGAAACAGAGATAATCTGTCTGAAATTGAAGTAACTCAAAGCATTAGGAATCAAATAGAAACCCTTATAAATCTCCAGTATGTAGCAGCTAATTTTTCTGCTGCTTGATGTCCCTGGTGGCACATATAATCTTTTCCCAATGCTGGGCTGTGAGGTTACATTAGCAAAGAAAAATAAAGTTTCTGACTCAGATGAACTTGATTTAGATTCCAAGCTGAACACTCTAAGCAAAGGAATGTTCAGGTCTAGGCGATGGTCATGATATACAAGTCAAAATAAATTGCAGAGACTTTTTTTTCTTGTTGAATTCTTCGTATTTTAAAATATATTTAACCCTGAATATGGTAGTCATTTACATGTCAATATTTAGAAGAATAATTTTCACTAGCCAAGATAATATTTCTGCTTATGAAAGCACCTGCTTACATTTCAGTGACTTCAGACAGATGGAAGTATGTAAGAAAACACTTCAGCTCATACTTGAATAGGTTTTTTTCTCTAGTGAAAAATTCAATTAATAACCATTAGATATGTTCATGAATACAATTAGACATGTTTCTAAATTTGTAATGAATAAGTTAATTGTTCTTTGGTATAGTAAAATGATCCATTACTGAAACTCATCCCTTGAGTACTTTGAAGATTTTTATTTCAGCCTTTTACAATACCAGAGCATTCAAAACATTGAATGTGGTTTATGCAACATCTTCTCTTTTATTACTAAAAGGTCTTTATATTGATTTGAAAAAAAAATCCAGTGCAAGAATGATTTTCTTAACAAATAACTCATTCATAAATGAAAGGAATAAAATAATCCTCCTATTTTCCAGAGGACAAAGAAATTTAGGCAGAACTCATACCTCCTGCTTTAAATATACAGATATATCTGAGCAAAAGCTGCTTTATATTACTCTCAAAGCTATGAAGATGACTTTTGAGGTAAGCCATCTTATTTTGTATGCAGGCACACAGTCTAGATTTCAAGCATTAAAACAAACATCTGTATTTCTGATGTGTTATTGTGAACCGGTGTATTTATACCTGCATGAATTAAATTACATATTTTGAACTTCTTTGAGTACTTGCTATCTTGTAACTTCATATTTTTTTCATCAAAGAAAACAAAAAGATTTCCTTTACATTCCAGGCCTTTTAAAATAAGGTCAATGAAACATGTTAGCGAGATACTTGTTTTTACTGATTAAATCTAGTTTTCCAGCACTAACTCTAAAAAGAAAAACTTCCCTGTATTTCAGCGTGTGTATTTCTGTGCTCACTTATAATCATGCTGAAACATCTACCTGGGAACAGCCTTCCTTTAAAGTTTTAGTCAAACAACCAAAACCTATGCTTTTATCTGTGTGCTTTTCTCCTGAAAACAGACTAACCAGAAAGTGAAAGAAAACACATGCATATCATCCACTAAATTTCAGTTACATGATTTATTAGCATTTTTCAGGGAAAAAAAAAAAAAAAAAGAAGGGCAGGTAGTCTATTTTTTTATTTTTTTTTTGTCCTCTGATGAGATATGTTTCTAATGAAATTTTTTTTTTTAAAGAATATGTCAGCCCTTCCAAAATGGGCATTTCTACACACGTGTGTGTTATTTAGATATGTATTATTTTACTAATAGTATCATACCTACTGCTAAGAAGGAACTAGACAGCTCAAAAATGCTAAAGAAATAAATTTGAAGCGTAAAAGACTTCAGTTAGATGTGACAAAAGATTGAAAACTAAAACTATTAAAGTAGATTAATACAATTGAAAATACAAATGATGAGTGAACGGTGAATCTGTCAACTTTGCATATACACAATTAAAAGTGCAGATGAACACAAACAACATCTAAAGTAAGAAAATAAAGGCTGATTAACACTGTGGTTGCTCTTTGTAATTCATAACAGTTTATTTTATCGTTTCAGAAAATAAATTCAGGGGGAGATGGGATCAAGAGGAAATTACTGTCAATAGAACACCACATGTAAATGCATTGAATGGTTGTGGAGGTTATGCTTTATGGTGTTACATACTACCAGAAACATTTTACTAGATTTGATGGACCACTCTTTATTCTGGTCTAGAAATCCCAATATTCTATGTAATGTTTGCCTCAGCCATGATGCTTAGCACCACAATAAGAAAAAGAGTGATAATGGCTTCTTTGCTCTCCCGTCTCTGCTCTACACCTCTGACATCTTAACTGTGGAAAAGTATTGTGACCCTTGAAGGAACTTTTTAATGCAGTAATCAAATCAGTAACTCGTTCAGCTCTGAGATCAGAATCACTTAACATTTTCCTTAGGCATTCATGATTTTTGGTTTTCTCTTTTTTTTTTTCCCCTTTCACTGAAGTTGCTTCATGGCAGGTAAAGTGACTTCTAAGATCTCTTCTGAAATATATTCTTGCTTTAGGAGACAGCTTTTCTGTCTTTCCCAAAAACAAAGGACAAAAAGTCTTTGAACTCTTGAGAGACTGACGTACATGCTTCCTCTGTAAGCAATATGAGTATTAATGAGGGGAAAAAAAATGAACCAATTGTGTTTGAAATAAAATGGGAACCTAAGAAATATCTCCCATGAGAAATTGGGAGTCCATTTAAAAAACAGGCTAATACATACAGCACTCAAAATCAACAAAGGTATAACAGAAAAAAAAAATCTATCTATAAATTCAGACATCCAAACAACACTCTCCTAACATATGGCTCTTGCTATAATCCCAGATATCAAAACCATCACTCTCTAACCAACTGCCACTCCTCAGTGTCCTTCAGCTTATGCTAATGATGCTAATGGTGCAGGCATTGAAGGCTGATACTGGAAAAACAGAAACTCAGACCTTTAAATGCCACATATTTCATTTTGGAATACTTTGTTCTTCTGGTCTTAGTTACTCCACATTGTTTAGTTAGTTTTTTTGTCAGATGGTGCTTCTAAGTAACCCTGTTAGGTAGACCATGGTTATGAGGATAGTCATAACTCTGGATACAGGTTTCTGGTCATTTCTAACAGAGGACAAAGTTGATGAGAAACACAGTGACAATCAAAATTTAAAATAACTCCTCAGTTCTCATTGGAAAATAAATTTATTTAGACAATTCTAGTTCCAAAAAGAGTTTTTTGTAAAAAGGGGAAAAAAAACACAATAAAAATGGAGGGAGGATTCCATTGTGACAGGCTTTTTAAAGAAAGAAAATCTTGATAGTATCTCTGACAGCTCCAGTAATAATCCTGACTCTGCCAGCACAGTGGTGATGAATCCTTGTGTTCTCACCAAGAGTCTCTTTTCAGACATGCTGTCATAGGAATTGGCATTGTTAAAATGAGGGTGTTGTGATGGTACTTTTTCTCCTGCAACCATCACATCAGGTTCATCCCAACATAAGAGCAACCTCAATGCTTCTGGACAATTACTGAAAGAGAGAAATTAATGCCTGTTAATATATGCTTTCTATGTGTGGGAGTCTAGCCTGAAGTTCAAACTCAGTTATATACACTGAAAAAGCAGTGAATGTTTCTAAAACAAATGCTTTGTGAGTTTGTTTCTTAATCTCTCAGGAAATGTTTATGATACATGATTTTGAAGGTTAAAGGAACCCAGTCTTGTTTGCATGCCATAAATTAAAGCCGTCAGTATACAATTCATGACTCTAGTTTCCAGTTTCTCAGAGTGGAAATAAAGGACACTGTCATTGTTGCTGTCCTTTGCAGGCCAGGGTTGATGTGTAACAGCAGGTACCTTTGAAAGAAATGTTGTTGGCACTTGTAAAGGCAGACTTTCCAAAGCTGCATCTTTTATTTAGGGAAAGGTCATTGTTTCTTTTGTTGGATTCTGCCAGGGAAAATCTTTGTGGAAGAGCTCAGGCAGATTAAACGGCACAAAAGGTTTAAGAAACATGGCCACACTCGAGTTCATGGACATTACAGGTCAGTGGTCATATTTAAGCATGCCCATACTTGAATACTGTCCCCATGATTATCTAAACCTAGTAATCCTGGAACTGTAAAATAATCTTCAGCTTTAATACTGGTTTCATTGAGATTTTTCTTTTAGTTATTATTTTTTCATGTTTCAATGTATAGAGGTATGAAACATATTTTTTTTACACAAAAAGACTTAATTAAAATCTTTTACTAAGTAAGTAACAGTCATGATGAAGCATATGAAAAAGAAAGTAGCCTGAAAGAGGTAACTCTAGGAAGTTCTAATGCCAAATATTAAAGATATTATTGGGGTTTAAGTTGAAATTTTGGAAGTACAGTAATGTACATGTCTAGTTACAGTCTCTATGATTGTATAAGACTGATAGTTCTCAAATTTTGGAAATATTAAATCTTGTGCTATTTCATATAAAGTTGAATTATATCCTCTCATACACTAGATTTTCACTGCACCATTTTGTGGAGATTTGGGTTCTATTTCTGTGTTGAAGCTGATGTCTCTAAGCAAGATTCAAAGTAATTACTACTTCTACTTGCTAAATCTGCAAATAGCAGTATTCAGTCTTCTAGGTTGCATCAATTAGAAGAAAGTCTGCATGCATGATTTGAAAACACCAGTAATGAAATAATACTGGTGTTGGGATGCTTTACCTGTGCCACAACATTTTATTCCAATAAAATCTTTACATTTCCTCCTGACTTTTACAATATGCTAAAATATATTTAATTTAAACTATAATCAAATGCAAACCATAAAATTTATACAAGTGCAATTAAATATGTCAGCCTTAACAAAATGAACTGCTGTAATACCTCTATAAAATGAGATATGTTTGATTGTTTTCATTGCTGGTTTTTATTTAAAACTAGCACATTTTGAGAAAATAGTCTTCCAGCAACCAGTTTTGTCTATTGACAAATATTATCAATGGAGCAGAAGGTTTTATCTGTTTATAGTTTGTAGCTTGTTTTCTAGGTTATTTAAGTACCTTCAGTCCTGTGTTTTTCAAGTGAGGAGTCTCAATTTTTATTCTTTGGTCTCTGCCTTATGCCCACCATACCTTTAGTATCTCTCTACATTTAAAATTGTGTTGAAATAGCACACCAGGTATGAGTAAAACTTTTGATAAGCAATATGTCCAAAATCAAAACATGGCAGAGAACAGTCTCATTACATGGAAAGGAGAATGCAACCCCTACCCCATTTTCTTCTGGGTGCATCAGGAGTCATTCCAGATTTGTAGAAAGCTTTATTCCTTATAATTGCCACTGACCTGCCTCCAACACAAAACAAAGAAACCTCACCTTTTTCATTAATAGGTGGAAAGTCAAAGGTTCAGGAAGAGGGTGAAATATTTATTGGATAAGAAATTGTCAGAATTTTTTTGACATCTCTATCTGAATAACACCACTTGGGTCACCTGGGAGACCTCTTCAGGAAGAATAATATTTATGAAAAAAAAAAATTAATCTAAATTAATCCTCCCTTTGCCCTCCCTTCCCTCTGCTCCATATGAATATTGAAAGGAGGGATAATTACATGATGTACACAAGTTGAACTTGATTTGTTTGACTGGCTCCAACCTCCAACAGTCAGTGCTTTGTGCTTTGATTCAATATTTTTGTTGTCAGCAAATGTTCAAAGGAACCTGCAGTTCCCTGTGCTTTGTAGCTGACATCAGGGAGTATGTTCATAGTTACGTTTAATAACATCATACAAAAAAAGTGATATACAGTGATTGCAGGCTGCCAATCCTTGCATAACATCAGGCTTTGGAGCACATTGCATTTGCTTGCTGATATATTATGCCTCTCCAAACAAGGTGATAATCTATGATAATTAGGTTACGTGGTACGTGCTGGGGCAAAAAGCAAGTGTGCAGGGACCTGTTCAGATATCCTCATTTCTCTGCTAGAGCTAGGATCCTTCTCAGCACAAGTCTTTTGTTAGTCAGAATAAAACATTTTCCATAGCTAACTTTTCTCCTGAAAATCACATTGCTAGCTGGAATGCTGTTTTTCCCTGTGTAACAACTCCTCAACGTGTGGCACTTTCCATAATCAGAATCAGACAATAAATTGCCATAATATTAAGACAAATCCATGGAATAGCTGCACTTTATATCAGAGTGCAAAAGGTGAAGAGCAGTGAGTCCTTGGGACAGCCAAGACATAGGGATATTTATCTAACTAAGCTCAGACCACTCTCATCCCACATTTCTACTGTGGTTTTCAGTTGCGCTGGTTTTTTTATACATGAGATAATGCATTACAATCAAACAAAAGATCAGATTTTGCGCTTGATGATATTCCTGTAGTCAAGGATGGCATTGTGCTGAAACAGAAATCAGAATTTATTCTGATCTGATAATTTAAGAATTTGGAAATTGTCAGCACCCTGGAATCCAACCTGATATGCTTAACACAGAAGGAACACTCCTGTGTGCATCACTGCCCAGCACCTGAACAGGGCAATGACCAAGGAAAACAAACAAGGGGGAATTGGTTAAACAGTGTTCAACATGTAGACCCAGAAAAATGAAAACATGGCAAGATGTTATGACATACTTCAGGATGATCTTAGGTGGCAGCAGCAGAGAGCCCAAAATTGCTCAAACAAGGGACTTCTATGTCTGAACTTTTCCTTAACTCAGTCCCAGTCCTGGTTACATGCTTTCTCTTCGGGCACTCAGCAGACTGAGGCCCAGACCTCATTGCTTTGAGGGGTGAATACTGAAAAAAGTCCTGGCCTGCACGTAGGATAGAGCCCTGTACTGTAGAGACAGAAACCTTATTTTCCCCAATAATCCCCCAAACTGGCTCTAGTCTTGACCCTGAGGACCTTATTGTGTGGCTACTGAGATTGTTTTCATTTTAAAAATTGTAGTGAGAAATACAATTTCTCACTAATTATACAAATCTAAGGCTTTTCATGAATAGAGCTAAACTGTGACAAACTTAAGTTAAAAGACTTATCCATATGAAACACAGCTCTGTTTATCATTGCAATGAGCTGCTTAAAAATTGGAGGTAGTATCTCTTGCAGTGTTTTCCCTTCCAGATCTGACCTATACAATACATTTTCATAGTATGTGAGGTAATCTGAAAATCTGTATATTGGGAGCAGTATGCATTCTTATGCTTCCTAATGGATAATAAAGACAAGGCACCTGCAAAGTCTATACCAGACCACTGAGAGATAAAATGAAGGAGAAGAAAGGGTGCAGACAAAGAACTCCCATATGCAATACCTACTGCGGGTGTGTTCTCCCAGACTAATACTGTGTCACCTTGTAGGTTATGGCAAGTAAGTGCAGTACAACATAAAAAAAAAGTGAAAAAATACAGTTTATTCATAAAATAAATCTATTTAAATATGGAAAATACTCTAGAGACGTATACATAAAAATAAAGGACCCTCAAAATTGGGATCCTGTTCACTCTGTGTACTATCCAAAAGATATTCTGTTTGTGGGTTTTAGTATATCTGCAGAACTAGTGACTTACTTTTTATCTAAGAACAAGAAGTGTAGATGTTCTGTCACTGATGGGGGTCACTGGTTCAGCCATGCATGTAGTCACTTATGTTGAATACAAGGTGTGTTTTACTCAGGTTGAAACAAAACATCAACTAACTTAGGATGTCTTTGATATTCTTAATTTATTGAGACTTCATAATACCCTTTATCACATTAACTCTTTAGCATTTAACTAGTCTATTGGAACCTTATGAGCTATTTTGAGGAAAAATAGTACTTTTAGCCTGTACTGTATTTTTGTGCAGCTGTATTGAGCCTTCCTTACACTTCTTTTCAGATGTAGGCTGATAATCCTGTATTCAGCCATGTAAATGGGATTCATACATGCAGCTTTTGCATGGCAGAGGAGCTAGCCATTGGTCAGTTTGGACAGAGGAGAAATCTGGGCTGCTTTGTAAGACAGCCACTGAGAGGCAACACTGTGATGACATTGATCTCAGTATTGGTAATTTTTTTTCTGAAAATCATATTTTTTTCCTTAATAAACAGATATAGTGGTTTTCTTACTCCTACAGAAGGAAAATAAGACCAAGAAACCTGTTCTCAAATCAAAATTCTGCAGTATGATATTAAAGGAAAAAACCCTCAAGTGAAAGGCCACGCCAAATTACCATATTTTATTATGGAATGTAACAGACACATTTCTTCACAGTCAATTCAATATTTTTGTTCAAGTTTAAACTGATTACTTGGAAAATGAATGAAAAAACATTCTGTAAATTGAATTTCAAGGCAGCTGGCTGCTTAACGGGAAAGCTGAGTATCAGACTAGTACTGCTTGAGAGGTTCTCCAGAATCTCGAAAGCATCCAAAAGTATGATCATTATAAATTTCTACAAGTTTTATGTAATTATGCATGACATTTAATAGAAATCTTCCAAAGTGGCTAGATGAAGCTTATCTGAGCTCAAGTGAAATTAACTGTTAAGAGTACACTTCAAAATGAAATCCTCCTTGTTTTGTACGTCTCATATTACAACAAGTAATTTTGACAAAGACAGTCAAACTGTAACTAAAATAAACTGTGAAATAGAAGCTATTTTTTTAATTAGCTATTTGGAGGTTTGATTTAGTCATATTTTTTAATCCTCATTTTTCTTTCCTATAATTTTAGTTCCTTTGATGCAGGTGCTCTGTGCTTTGATGATTTTCTTTTCATGCTTTCTTTTCAAAGCATTTGATACATTAAAACATGCTGGTCTAGCTGGATCATTTAAAATAAAAAAAGAAATAACTTTTTTATCAGTCTTCATTATTTTGTTGATTGAATGACAATGGACCAGAATAAGAGTCTACAGAAATAGGTTTTCCATACAGTATGATTAGGTAACAGAATCAGAATGCTATTTCTTTATGCACAATTTATTTCCATTCAAAATCCCACTAGGTATTTTAAAATAAAGCTGTCTCTATCCTGAAAAGAAATCAGAGAGGGCCTATCATTTAATGACAAAGATGTTACAAAAATGCAAACAAAATACTGAAAACACAAATAGTTGAGACCTTCTTATTGATATGACTCTCTAAAGAGTTTGAAGCAGAGATTATTTACAAAACCCTCCTAGACTGCATGGAGCACACTTGTGAAGATTCTACATAACCTTCTCTTCTGTGACAATGGCACAAGCTAAACTATTGAAAGCATTCCTATCCCCTTTCATCTAATATTCCCATTGCAAATTCTAAACCTAATTACACAGTGTAAACTGTTTATTACAGCTCTCAGTATTCCTCGAATTTCAACAAGAAAAAAAATGAGTGAGAAAATAAATAATCTAACTTCACTCTTCTATTAGACACTTATTACCTTTGTCTCCTTTAATACCAACAGTAAAGTAAGCAGCTGGAGAATATAGAAGTGTTAAGAGTGGAAGAGGTTTGAAGGTTCCCAGAATGGTTTACTGAAGAAAATCAGAGGAGATTTTATTAAATAGCAATTAAGAATGGAATATGGAAAATACTATTGCTAAATACTTTGACGTGAGTCATTAATGGAAAGGATTTCTGGTAATTATATATCTGTACTAGGGAAAACTAAAATTGTCCTTATGTGCATAATCACTTTTTTTCCTTAAGCCTATTAATAGCAATGTCAATGACAGCTGACCCAGCTAGATTTCCAAGGCTTGTGATGAGGCAGTTTCCTATTGTAGGTGCACTTGTGCCCCCCATATATGTCCAACTTGAGGAACTGCACGAGTAGGCATCGAGTGTAATGTGTGGCACCTGATAGAAGAGTCTGATGAACCCTCCTGGTTTGCAGGATCTTCTTTCTTTTTCATACTCTTCTTCCCCAAACCTCTCTGAAACTCTGTTTTTCTGGGTATTTTGTTCATAAAGCATGAGAATATACTGCAAATAAAAGTTGTGATTTGTACTTCTTAAAAGTCTTGAGCTGCAATTTGCTGTGACAGCAACCATAGCAAAGAACCGGAGTTTGGGGCCAGTAAGTGGAAGTGACCCTCATTTTCTTCAGGAAGTCGAAAAGCCACACAGAAAACACCATTAACTTTCAGTTCAGCATTATCTTGTCTTCCCAGTCCATTCTCATTGAAGTGAAGCACATGGGGAGCATGGCTATTTTCTTCTTTCAAAAACTTGTTCTAGGCTTTCAGGTCTAGCAACTTTCAGGTGTTGAGTCATAAGGATCTGTAAGTGTCAATTATTGCATTGGCCTCCATCAGGATTATCAGCAAGTCTGAAGAGGCTTCTTCCAAATTCCAGCTCAGGACTTAAGAAGCAATTAAAAAGTGCTTCTGAGACTGTTCACCCAAGGTTTTTTTAGATACCTGGTGCAAATTCAAGTAGAAAATCTTGAGAGACTAATTGGTGTCACAGATATACTAAAGCAGAGCAATTCCCAAGGATCTCACTTGAAGACTCGTAACTTTCATTTAAGTTGCTTCAAATTAACTCAAATTTAGCTGCTGCTGTTAGTAAATACTAAGTAATTTCACTTAAATTCTACCTGAAATACATTGACAGAAGTCCCAAGTATTTTATTCAGCCCATGCCTATGTTGTGGTGAAGACTTCTGAGTAAACATCTTCCACCTCTCCAATTGTGACAAATGTTTTGTTGGCAGGTATTTTTCCAGAAGTCAAACATTTAAGTTAATGCAATGTTATATTTTCACACTGCAAATTCCTTCAATAGGGAAGATGTTATTACCTTGAGATAGTATGTGCAAAAATAAAATCTAAAATTAGTTTCATATTTTACACTTGCATTTACCTGTTTTGTGAGTTTTTGAGTAAATCTAAGACTGGAAGAAGACACTAAATAAAGAAAACAACGGTGACATTTTAATGCCAGCTGTTTTTGCAGTGCAATATTTCTAACTCCAGTTGGAAAATTCAGCTCTTACCATACTTCATTGAGTCAAGTATACAACTTAAAGCTTTATAAATGTCAACATTTAAAATTCAAAATTACCATGTAGCCTGGTGACCGTGCTCTAGGGCTATGTGAACGGGGTGAGAAAGGGAGCAATATATATGCAAAGAAGGGGTTGAAAACAGAAAGCTCAAATTCTGTAAAGAAGACCACTTTCAGATTTAAAACTTGCTTGCCTTCCTCCTCCAGTGATATTGAAATGTGTTCTGTTTTCTGCCCTAAGTCTAGTAATTTCATTTTGCAGGATCTTGAATGAATGAATGAATGAATGAATGAACTGAATTAATATATCCCATCACTTCACCAGGTTTTCTAGGTTATTTGATCCGGGATCTTTTAGGCTTCTCTTGCAAGACAAATTCTCTACTCCAGTGATCATCAATATGGCTCTTCTGTGCTCCGCTTCCAGGTTGTGCTCATGTAGCATTTTCCAAACATCAACTGCAGTTAACAGCACTTCAAGCAGATCATATCCATAAATGGAAAAAAGGACGAGGATTCTGAGAAAAACAAATTCAACCTCACCGCTCATATCAGTGCCCCTGACTGAGGACTTCACAGCAGTGGTAAGTAGGCTTGCTACAGTGAGCTCAGGCTTAACAACCAGTGGAAATATACCTGACATTCAATACGTCTTCCTACAACATGATGGACCTGTATTATATGCAGCATTCCAGGTGATATATTAGGAGTGCCTGCTCCAATGACATTAATACTTCCATATTTCTTTGTGAAATACCTTGCCTGAAAAATCCTAGGATTGCTTTTGACATTTTCATGGCTGCTTCACAGAGATGGTTCATAGTAATCTTATAATTGACTAATACACCTAGATCTTGCTCTTCCTCTGACATTTCCAACTAATGACTTCCCTTGTGAAGGAGGAAATTCTTGTTATTAATCCTAAAATGTGTGACCTTGCACTTTTCTATGAAATCTCATGCCATTTCCTTGTTTCAGTCCTCAAAGTCTTTTGTTTTTTCTTAGAGTAAGATTCTGATCTTTTTGTACTGACAGTACCTCTACTTCATATAATCAACAGAAGTATCAGGCTGAATGTAGTACCAGAATCCTCAATGAGAATGTTTAAGTCAGAACCTAACATCAGTCTTCAAAAAGTTTATTTGTAACTGCCTTTGAACTCGATATGCCAATTTTTAAGGTGGCAATTGTTGTCTCTTATTTAGTTTTTTCCCTTCCTAAGTTAGATTTTTCCTTGTCCGGCAAATCCTTATCAAAACAATGTCCTTGATTTTTTTCAAAGAAAGATATCAGATAAATGTCACAACCTACACGTGCTAAAACCATGTTTGCTTTTTGCTCTACTTGTCATTTACTGATTCTTTCTTTCAACATTTGTTCTGTAGCTCTGGATACTCAATAAAGAAGTTTGTAACATCCAAGATCATTTCTCTAACCTTTCAAAAACATTCTCAGAATGTAAATACCATCCACAGTATTTATTCTCTAAAAATTGTCGCTACTCAGTCTTGCACAACCGGGTGTTGAGAAACATAAGGATCCAAACCATCCTGCAGATTGCTTGGAACAAAGGCTACATTTGTGCAGAAGTCAGGGTGGTAACATCTCTTAAGGTAAAGACACAAGATTTTTTGCTCAGGCAGCTGTGGCATTTGCACTTGGAGGTGAGTTGAGCAAATTTCTTTGCTCCTTACCCCAGGGTGAGTCACTGAACAGTTGTCTCTGCTTAAGATGTTTAGGACAAAAAAACCCATTTTTTCCCATCACACAACACAAAGGCTTATTATAATTCAGGAAAAAAAAATTGCTCCTTTAAGTTTTGGGTGTTCTTGGCTACTGAATTTATTAAGCATACAGTTTCTATATATGCCCAAAGGATACCTTTTTATGGCAATGAGATTTTGACTACTCACATCTTTATCTTACAGTCAAAGGAAAAGGAAACTCTGTTCTTAGTCTTATTACATAGAGGTCAATTTAATTGGTCCCTAGGTGATATTGCACTAATCAAGATGAAGTAGAACTTGTTTGCACTGCAGTTCATCTGGAATCATATTTGTGTGAAGCGAACCTGAAAAGGTAGTTGAAAAGTACAGGTTTTGAACTCTAGCTAGCAAGTTCTGGATCACTAAAATAACATCATTGGAAGGCACATATCTCATTAAGTTGTACTATAGAGGGAACTAACATAATGCTGTCTAATTGAAATGTTTGTATGCCATACATCCTTTGGTGGAAAAAAATCCTCTGTATTATTTCACAAGCTATTTTTGTCATAAACAAGAAAACAAATTACATTAAAATTCTAAAGAGACAGTATTTGTGAAATGTAATTATCCAAAAACATCTATTAAAAACATTCAGTCTGATGAAGATGACATCAGCCAGTGGTGAAAAAAAAGCCCTAAAAGAAAAACAAAACCTATTGATTTCTTCAGAAGTCAGGCAGCTATGTATTATGCCTCTTTAGAGCTTAAAAAAGGCTCTGGTAGAGGTAAAATTTCTGAGCAGAAAGAGTTGAGTTATGCCTAATTGTGGTTTGTTATGTAAATTGTTTAAAACATCTAAGCCACTCTTCTTATGGTTTAATGTGCCTGTTTAGGTAGATAATGTATTCTCTCTCTAATCACTGCAGTGATATTTCTTAAACATAGGCTTTTTTAACAAGAAATGCAACCAAAAAGTGCGTATTTCTTTACTGATTTATTTTAAGATGTTAAGAAAAAATAAATCTCTAACTGTACTCATGCAGGGGGAAAAAAAATACATTTGCTTAACGTAAAAGTAAAATCTGAACAGGCTTTCTATTGAGTGCACCATTTTGAAATGGTTTGGGTTTTATTTATTACTGTTGGCAATGAAGCTTTTATTAAACATCACAGAAATATGAATGTACAATCCCTCCCTCAATCCCCTCCCACCCACCTCAAGGCATCTACAGTTTTATTCAGCTAGCTATTAGGATTATGGAGGATGACTAAGAAAATTAATTAAAAATGAATATACACCAAGCCCATCAGGTTCAAAATATTTTTCTTACTTCATAACATGTTCCATGTGTGTGTTAAAATTCAAGAAAATTAGTCTCAGCTCTATATATTATATTTCACTGTTTCATTTAAAAGTTGCTTAAATGCTTTCATTAAGTGGAACATTTATTTAGATATTAAGGGAAATTATGTTGAATATGTAAATGATCTATTTGACACCAAAAGGGGAAAGAGGCAGTAACAATTTTAATTAAAAATTCAATCCTAACAGGGTTTGCCCTCATCAACTTAGAAATATTGCACAGACTCTTTATTAAATTGCAAACTATCTAGTTAAAAGCTATTCACTGTGTTATCTAAGACATCCTTCTCCCCAACAGATCCAGTTTCTACAAAAGTCAGTGGCAAAATTCTGACTCCAGAAGGCAATAGATTCAGTGAATAACTTCAGAGTAGTTTCCTCCATGGGATATAATGGTGCATTTTGGCCTTGCTTTAGTCCTGGTTAGATGGTTCTACAAGGAAGGAAGGGGAATGTGACATATGCAGACACACCTCCTGTCCTCTGTGCCAATCTCTGGCTGTCTCTAACAAGAGACAGTATATAACAGGACACACTTGCTTTTGTCCCCTTTCCAGAGCTGCTGGACACAGGCAGAAAATGGAGCAGCTGAAGCACTTGCATTTTCCATTTATGCTGCCATGTATTTGTTTTGCCTGTCTTGTTTGATATGAAGGATAATACTTTCTTACTGGAAAAATTCCATCAGCAGCATAATGACCTGGAATTAGCAGAGGAAGTGGGAGCAAACCAAAGAAGCTCTGAGGACATTTGGAAGCATTTAAGCTTTCAGGGTCAGAATTCAACTAATGGTTGAGGCAGCAAGGGATCTCTGTTCCTGCTTGTGTTCATGTGTGGTGAAGACATTTCAGCTCAGTGTGAACATCACGTGGCTCAGACTTAAAAAAGCTGCTTCTCTCCTCTCTTCTGCCATTGATCTTGGAGCATGGTCTTGTGTAACTACTTTCATGTTTGAGTGGTGGGGATTTTTTTCCTTTCTCTTCTCTTAGCTTTTATCTCTCTTTCCATTTGAACTGCAAGGCTTAGGAGAAGGAGTGTCTCATGACAGGTGTAGTTATACTGCTCAATGAAACTCTCTTATTATCTAGGACCTATGGAGCTGTAATATCAATAATTAATAATCATGAACAGTGCCTGGTTACTGATTCATTAAAACTAAAATTTATCCTAATTTAAACTGGATCCTGAAATCCCTGTAGACAGGCCATACAAACCTACTTAACAGCCCTACCAGCCATTTGACTAGTTCATATTATCATTGGATTTAATCTTTCCAGAACTAAATGACCTCGCGCACATCAGCAAAGGAAATAGATTGACATCAGCAAAATCTAGGGCAGTGTGAGCTGTACTTGGGCTGGTAAAACATCGTCTGAGGAATTCTTAATTCCTATAGCAGGTTGTAATGTGGTATAAATCGAATGAAATTGTCACAGAACATGGAAGCAACTCTCATTTTTGTACTTTGAAGGGATGAACTTTTCCGTTTTACTTAGGCAGCCTAAATACGTAGTGTTAGTGCTTCTTTTTGTCGAAACCTCTTAGGAGTAAATCCAACAGCTAGGAAACACTGAAACAGAGAAAGAATGAGGATGTCAGATTCAGGCCACCTGACTGATCTGCCAGATCTTCACCTGGGGAAAACTAATTTAATTTTTTGTCAATTAAAATAGATATTGAGAAACCTCTTCCCTGTTTCTTTTCTCGAGTTCCCATCTGGCAGGGCTGTTTCTCGCTCGCTTCCCCTGGCTCAGCCCTGGCTGCCGGGCAGCGTTTTGCCCTCCCTTGCCCAGGCTTTCCCCGGGGCTGAGGGGCTCAGCCGCGCCCTGTGCTGGGGCCGGCCCAGTCAGAAGATGAGTTGCAGTGTGCACACCATCTCTCTGGTCAGCTCTCAGCCACCCCAGAGATGTCCCCTTCCAACCTCCTGTGTATACCCAGACTACTCACTTCCAGCAGGGCCTGGGCCCGGCCCGGGCAGCCCCGGTACAGCCCCGGCACAGCCCTGGTACAGCCCCGGTACAGCCCCGGCACAGCCCCGGCACAGCCCCGGCACAGCCCCGGCACAGCCCCGGCACAGCCCCGGCGCTGCCGCTGCCGCACAAAGACTCAAGAAAAGATGAAAATCGATCTTGTCTGACAACGCACTTTGGATAAGCACCTCAGATTTCAGATGATTATGTTTAATGACAAAGCACATTGAGGTTTTGGAGGCCTGCACTCCGTCTTTTTGTTCTTGCTTTTACTGGAGTCTGTTATTAAAATATAACTCCTTTTCCTTTTGACTATTTCATTTGATCTTACTCTGTGGACACTTTTAACCCTGGGATGGCCTTTTTATCTGAACCCAAGGAAAGGGCAACATAAAATAGCATGTGTTTGCTCCTTTAAGTGCAGCCTGTGCTATCAGGACCTGTGCCTTTCGGGAGATAACCCTGTCTTTGTTTCTCAAGCTCCATCTGAAGCGACAGAGTAGAAGCCTATGGTTTTGCATGAGCTCAGCCTGTGCAGGCAGGGAGTATCCCATCAGGGAGCTGCCGGTGTGCTGTGTTGGTACTGCTGTGGCAGAGTTGGAGACCTAGTTATATCTGGAACCAATGCGTGCATTTGTTTTTAGCTATTAAAATTGTCCTATCCTGTCAAAAGGAATCCTGAGGTCGTTGGTTTTGTTTCCCGCAGAAATGTATCACATAAGCAAATCATAAAACACACAGAGTAAATAGAAAAGAAAGAAAAAAAATTAAAAGGGTCAAACATAGAGCATGATTCCTTGCTGTGCCACATTTTGGGGCCATAAATTTGCATTGATGCATTGTGGATTGAATTTTCAGGAGCAAAACAACTTTGTCTCTAAGGAAGCATGTGTAGATATCTTCTGCCTGAGAATTATTGAAAATGGAGTCAAAAGAGAAGAAAACAACAAACTTAAATTCTGTAAAACTTTCATTTACATGGTAATACTTTTCTCTAGCTCCAGGTTCCATACAGATTACAAGACAGACCTCATTAAGGCTTGTATTAATTTAGTGCTTTGGTGTTTAATTTGCACTAGTTTAGACTGGGGAAATGATTAAATGCTACTCACCATTCTTGTTCTTAAAATTTTGTTAAATTTCATTGTGAAAAAAGCTTCTAAGTTTACTAAAAGTTTACCGAGTTTCCTAAAAATTAGACCAGAACCAAAAGCAAGAAAACTGGTTTAGATAAAGCAGGAAAAACTCCTTCCAACAGTTAATAAAAATATTATCATTTTATATCCCAGTATTCAAAAAGATATTGTAGTATTTCTACTGCTTACAGTCTAACTGAACAAACAGAACCAAAATATATAAGATGCTTACTCTGTTAATATTTGTTTGGATAAATTGGATCTTGTGGAAAAAACAAATAATTTTATGACTTTAGTTCCTCACAGAAACACCACTGAAATTCTGAGCCTCTGGAGATCTTTCTACCACTGCTTATTGGAATTGGTCATGCACTTGATAAATGTTTGAGAAGAAAACCAGAAATAGCAAAGAGTAACTGTCAGTGAAGTGGATCCATTTAGCTGTTGCTGTTTTTCAGTCTTTTCATAATTTCCAGTTCAGCATTTTAAAATGCATTTCAAAATACTTTTCAAAATGCATTTTCATTATGAACTGGAATGAAAAGGCAGGATTTGGAAAAATCTATTAAAAGTTCAGAAATACATTTGCTGAAGGCATAAGGAGTTTTCATTTGTGTCACACTTAAACCTTCTGTGTATATATACAGCATTGTATATTAATTAAATTAGGCTTTTATTAGAAGAAAAATCAAGATATTATCTAAACTGTAGAATTAGCACACCAAATTTGACAACAATCAAGCAAAAAAAAAGGTAAATGTTCATTTGGAGCCTTTCCAATAAAATATATCATCAAGGTGATCAAAAAGCACACTTCTATGTGATAAATCTTCAGTATTCAGCTGTTCCTTCAAGACTATGTCAAGCTGTAGAAGCACACAAGCAGCACTTAAGGATAAGAATATCTTGGCCTATGGTAAGCACCTTGCTTCATGTTATTGAAGCAACAGTCGTAAATTAATGTCTCTCTCAGCAGTAACCTAGTCAGCAATAGATGTTTTAAATGAAGAAGGAAAATGGAATAGTTGCTGTGTATCACTCCAATTGCACTTTTGATTTATGACTCACTTCAACCTCCCTGCTGAAACCAACATACATGAAATCTACCACAACTGAGATGGACTTCTCTCTTTAAAAGTAAGCTACAATTACACTATCTGAGCCTGGTATTATAATTACAGCAGTTCAACTCCCTTAGGAAAACACCTTCATTTTAACTTCAAGATGAAGTTAAACAAAGTTAACTTCAGCAATAATCAACAGGTCAATGAGAGAAAACCTAAAGGAAGTGTAATGTCACAGGAGAATGTAGGGGATGGTAAGATTTCTTCTGCTGTCAGTAATGAACTAAAAATGTTTAATGTTTAACAGTACTCAACCAGTAAATCTGTTATTCAGGAACACTCGGTGAAGTTATTAAATTAGAATTTTTAAGGGTTTTTTTCAGCCTCAAAAATATTGTAGTCATTCTAGTCATGAATGTTTTTTTAAGCCACCAAACAATGAGAAAGAAAGGTACATCTACACAATTCTTTGTGTGCAGGTACATGATACATGTGCTTTCCAATTCAGATGAATGCAAGCCAACTCAAGATTCAAAGTCATAAGACATGGTTAGAAAGATGAAGCCTGGTTAGCCAGGCTGCCTCTCCCAGACATGTTGTGTTTATGGAGTCTACAGACAAATTGTTCTCTCTGTCTTTTCTGGCAATAGGAGATTGAGGAGAGCTAGGGAACAGAGAAGAGGAATCAAAGCACTTTAACCCTTATTTGCTCCTTCATATTTTTCTTAAGGTTGTGTCTCCTAGAGGAATATCCAAGACATGAGAAAATTGTGCACTGCTTTGTGTAAATTGTGCACATGCCCCCATGTGCTTGGAACAGCTTAGAAGAAGTTGTTCCTCCCTAGCAGCAGATGCAAGACAGCTGTATCTTGCCATTAGACAAATTGTGCCTCTAAATGTAGCCCTTACTGGACTGGTTTGGAAATTTTAACAGATGTGGACTTCAAAAAAAAAAAAGGTACCTGCAGGGACCAATACCCATAAAATGTAGGAAGTTTACTTAATTTTAGGGAACAAAGATAATTTCCACCATTTGAGAAGAGGCTTAAGATTTGTATCCACCTTAGTAGAACACATGAAATCAGTGTGATGTTAAATGGGTGTGAACTGAGAAATGCAATGTTTATTTTCTTCCTAGATGACTGCAACATTAACAGCAGAGGTAGCTTTCTCACCTCCAATGGCTCCTAGTAGTCCCACTGATTGGGAATACCTCAATACAGAGGTATTGCTTTGTGCTGCCATTTACAGCTGTAATGTCAAGCCCCTCCACATAATCAAATATATCTATATACTGAACTCATGCCAGCAAGAAAAAAAAAAAAAAAAAAAAAAAAGAGGAGACGCAAAGTCAGCTGAAAACCAGGTTTGATTCCACCTCTTCCAGGCAGTGCTTCTGTCATACCACAAGGAGTAGAATAAGATTAATGCCATCACCACCACTGTAAGTGATCTTCAGCTGAGCTACTACAATGAAAAAAAACAAGTGCATTGTCAAAAAATGGAACACCTAAAATGGTATTTGAAGTTTCTTATTTCTCAGTTCTGCTAATAGTAATGAAATTTAAGACATACTAGTATTGCTGAATATAATTTAAAA
Source organism: Geospiza fortis (assembly GCF_000277835.1). Lineage (NCBI taxonomy): Eukaryota > Metazoa > Chordata > Aves > Passeriformes > Thraupidae > Geospiza > Geospiza fortis. Next base: position 1,953,106 of record NW_005054359.1, on the reverse strand, counting down.
AATGAATTTGTATAATCAAGCAGCATATTTCCATGGCATTAGATTCTCTGGCTATGCTTTTATCACTAGCAACAACATTTCAGTCCCATAGAGAATTTAAGTAAAAAGTTTAAAAGGCCGTGTCATTTCCATGGGGTTTTTTGATTATTTTGAAGCTGAACATAGGAACACATCTGTTTATGGGTGATAAACATATTGACTTCCTTTCCTTCTGGCTATGCCAATTCTGTAATCAGGTGAACCTTTCACATGTTTTTACTTCTTGTTAGGCTAAAAGGGACAGCATTATTTCTTTTAATACAGTTTTAATACAGCAAATTCCTTCAATATATTACAATACAATATTTCTTTATTATACAATTTTGTGCTGATCTATGTCTCAATATTTATTTCTCCCTCAAGTTTCTCTCCATAAAGAAATATATTTTCTCTTTGACCTTCACTGTTGTTCAGGCTTTTATTTTATCTTCTGTGCCTTTACTTTTGACATTTGTTCTGCCTGGTATCATTGCTGTTCCTTCTGTTTTCTTTGTTCTCTTTCTGTCCCCTCTGTATGTGTATGGTTTTAGTGATCTGGAAAAATGGTCATCTGCAATATTCTTAAAGTTTATCCTAATGCTGCAATTCTTCTTACTTTAGGAGTTTAAAAGTTTCTAAGATGGGTTTACATATATTTTTTTATTATTATTTTTTAACATTAATTTCTGATGTCTTTTCCCCATGTTCCCCTTAACAGCTGTCCTTCTGTGTCTTGAATCACAACTAGTTTTGTTTTCTTGGGGTTTTTTTGACCTTGCTACATAGCTTCTTTTAGTTGCTTCCCTTATCTCACTTTGCTCTTCTCATTAATTCTGAACTTTCTTTTCATTATATTGAATTCTAAAAATGCCATTCTGTAATTTCATTGCCTTGGATAAAAATATAAAATTATTTGAAATTATCATGTGTTAAGGGCAAAGGATGATAAACTGCTGTACTAGATAGAAAGTTAATATCTTAGTAAAATAATGTTTGAGAATAGATCATGTGTTTGTACCTACATAATGATCTTCCTATTACCTTCTTGTAGAGGTTTGGGAGATAAGGTAGGAACATTTGTGGTCACATGTTTATATGTAAGGAGGTATACAGAGTATATCCAATCCCTAAATCAAAAACTGTGAGTCATGATAAGCAATGCTCCCTAGGGTTTTTTCAATCCTGGGTCCTGATGGTATATCAGTCTGATTATACAAAATAAAATGTGCTGACATACATAAGATAAGGACCCTATACTGCTGTGTGAATTAAATTGCCTGTGATAGAGCTTGTGCAGGAGCAAAAGCTGTCCCTGTGCTTTTGGCACTGATTGAGATTACCCTAGAGTGAACCAGTTTCCTTCAGATTCAGGAAGATTTATTCCAGTTTAAGTAATGTTATTACACTACCAAAAGTATTTTTATCGCTTATGCAAACTGTTTCGTTCCCTAGCATACTCCTTTTAACACCCAAGGCCTTGGTGCACATTTTCCATCATTATTTTAAAGGGGATTTACGCCTTCTTAAAGAGTAGAGCAAAATTCTTGGTATTATAAAAGCACAGGATGTTGAAGTCTTATATTTATCCTTGGGCTTAATAGAGATGGCAGGGAGGTTGAGAACATCCCTATCCTACCCATGATTCAAACCTGATCTATAGGGATTGTCTTTTCTTTTTGAGAGAGAGATCATTCAGTCTGCAGAATTGAGCTTGACAGAATTTTTTTTGTCGATTATGTATGAAGCTAGTATGCTATCAACTAGGGAGCTGGATAAAACCTTCAAAATTCAATTTCTTTAAGGATCTTTAAGACTTCAAAATTTGGCTGGATTCTTTTCTATTGAAAGCCTAAAACTTCATCCAACAACGCAGCTTGACTCATGTCTGTATTACAAATTATTTACTATGGTAAAAGTAAACACTTTTGTTTTCATGAAAGACTAGGGATCAAGTACTTTGTTTACTTTTGGACTTATAACCACTTATTCCTGTGGGTTGTTGATTATCTGGGGGAGTTTTTCCAACTGTTGATTTTAGTATAAGACACCTTTCTTAATTCTTTAGTCTGTGCAGGAGATGTTAGCAATCAGTCAAGTTTTAGTCCACAGCATCTATCACTAATATGAACACAAACATAGAACCATAGAATTTTAAGGGTTGGAAAGGACCTTAATGACCATCTATTCCCAACCATGCCATGGGCAGCAACATTTCCCACTAGACCAGGTTGCTCAAGGCATTATCCAGCCTGGCCAGGGTTGGGGTATCCACAACCTCCTGGGCAACTTGTTGCAATGTATTACCACCCTCATAGTAAAGATTTTCTTCCTAATATCTAACATAAATTCCCTCTATTTCCATTTTTAACCATTACTCTTTGCCCTATTACTACACTTCCTGACAAAGAGCCCATCTCCACCTTCCCAGTAGATCCTAGTCAGATCCTGAAAGGTCGTTCCTTGCTGAACAGCCCTATCTCAACCTGTCTTTGTAGGGGAAGTCCTCCAGTCCTCTCATCAACTTTGCATTTCTCCTCTGAACTTGCTCCAATGTGCTTTTGTGCTGGGGAGCCCTGAGCTGGGTGCAGCACTCCAGATGGGGTCTCACCAGAGCAGAGCAGAGGGGGAGAATCACCTCCCTTGTCCTGCTGGCTAAGCTCCTTTGGATGCAGCCCAGGGTTCCATTGGCTGTCTGGGCTGGGAGCACACACTGCTGGCTCACGTTGAGTTTTTCATCAGCCACTGCCCCCAGGTCCTTCTCCTCAGGGCTGCTCCCAATCACCTCCCTGCCCAACCTGTGGGTGTTCCTGGGCTTGCCATGACCCAGGTGTAGGTTCTTGCACTTGGCTTCATTGGACTTCATGAGGCTTGCCCAGGTGGGTGTTAAGACTTCAAAATTTGGCTGGATTCTTTTCTATTGAAAGCCTAAAACTTCATCCAACAACGCAGCTTGACTCATGTCTGTATTACAAATTATTTACTATGGTAAAAGTAAACACTTTTGTTTTCATGAAAGACTAGGGATCAAGTACTTTGTTTACTTTTGGACTTATAACCACTTATTCCTGTGGGTTGTTGATTATCTGGGGGAGTTTTTCCAACTGTTGATTTTAGTATAAGACACCTTTCTTAATTCTTTAGTCTGTGCAGGAGATGTTAGCAATCAGTCAAGTTTTAGTCCACAGCATCTATCACTAATATGAACACAAACATAGAACCATAGAATTTTAAGGGTTGGAAAGGACCTTAATGACCATCTATTCCCAACCATGCCATGGGCAGCAACATTTCCCGCTAGACCAGGTTGCTCAAGGCATTATCCAGCCTGGCCAGGGTTGGGGTATCCACAACCTCCTGGGCAACTTGTTGCAATGTATTACCACCCTCATAGTAAAGATTTTCTTCCTAATATCTAACATAAATTCCCTCTATTTCCATTTTTAACCATTACTCTTTGCCCTATTACTACACTTCCTGACAAAGAGCCCATCTCCACCTTCCCAGTAGATCCTAGTCAGATCCTGAAAGGTCGTTCCTTGCTGAACAGCCCTATCTCAACCTGTCTTTGTAGGGGAAGTCCTCCAGTCCTCTCATCAACTTTGCATTTCTCCTCTGAACTTGCTCCAATGTGCTTTTGTGCTGGGGAGCCCTGAGCTGGGTGCAGCACTCCAGATGGGGTCTCACCAGAGCAGAGCAGAGGGGGAGAATCACCTCCCTTGTCCTGCTGGCTAAGCTCCTTTGGATGCAGCCCAGGGTTCCATTGGCTGTCTGGGCTGGGAGCACACACTGCTGGCTCACGTTGAGTTTTTCATCAGCCACTGCCCCCAGGTCCTTCTCCTCAGGGCTGCTCCCAATCACCTCCCTGCCCAACCTGTGGGTGTTCCTGGGCTTGCCATGACCCAGGTGTAGGTTCTTGCACTTGGCTTCATTGGACTTCATGAGGCTTGCCCAGGTGGGTGCACCTCTCCAGCCTGTCCAGGTCCCTCTGGATGGCAGTCACAGGCATGGTAGAAATGAAAGCAAAACATAGATTCTTTGATATGAGTTTTTCAAAGCCCAAGAATTCCTGTGTTCCTGCTGTAGCAGCTGTACAGGGACTGCATTTTCTCGCATTAACCTTTATGGAAAAGTAGATGGTTCTTCACATCGTTTTCCTCCTCAGTAATATTTTAAGAATAAAATGGAAACTAAATAGCAATGCCTATTTTGAGTAAAAAAAATTAGAATAACTAACTTCTCTCTGCCTACAATCAAAGTGGTGGGAAAAGTACAGCAAAACAAAGATCATGAAAATCCCTATAATATTTTCAGCTTGAAAAACAATCATGGAGAGATAGTCATAAACAGCAGATTGAAGTAAATGACTAACAAAAAGCAAGTTAAACTCTGACCTTTCATACAAAACTTTCCTAACATGCAAAGACTCACTCTGAGTCAGGAGGTACAGTCCAAGGATATGCTTTGTAGTCCTGTCTTCTTTAATTACTGCAGTGTCAGTTCAATGGTTCTGTGAATAAAGAAAGCTTTTTTCTTTTTCCCTTTTTCTGAAGCTAACTAGCATATCATCTTCCTTGGCCTGTTTACCCTCAGCAGAGAAAAACATGTTGGAGACTTCAGGCATGAAGTGCATGACATTTTGATGCTTTGATCTGACTGCTGCACACACAAGTAGTTAGGGCAGAAGTGAAATTTCTGGAGTGTTGTAACAAAACAATGTCCTTTGTGCCTGAACATATATGTGTTTATGTTTAGATTATCATATGCAGGCATATGTGCATTTTGTCTTCAATATATATTATTTTTCTTTAATTTTTCATATCTTACATAATTTTTGGCTCACTATCTATGAAGCCACCTCCATGTATGTGATCCATTGCCCCTCTCAGTTTGTTTTAAAATTTATACATGAACTTTTAAAACAACTCAGGGCTAATTCATGAACTCTAGATTTCACAACTGACAATCTATTCTTTTTATAGAATTTCTGCAGGTTTGTCCCCTGACACATTGTTTAAACAGAACGCTGAATGAAAGCTTCTGTGTAGAAAGTTAACAATAAAGAGAGAAAGGGTAGGACTATTTCAGTCTGTCGTACACTAATGGAGAGAAAGCAGTGAGTGATATTCACCCCTCCACACGCACCTCTGTGTCCCTGCCTGCAGCCTGGGTTTACTGAAGAAGTTCACAGTCCAAGGTCTTCCTAAAAACTGTAAAAAAGTGTAGTATCTAGGAAGATTACAGTCATGATACATTAGCAGTTTTTCAGCTGTATTACCCAGCATTTGGTATGCTGTCAGTATGAAGTTCCCAAATCAACTTCAAATGGTATTATCATTTAAGATTAGAAGGAGGTTAAAGAAAAAGCCTCAAATTAAATGCTAGTGTGCAAATCAGGATAATCTATTAAATAGTTAATGATGATCTAAGGGCTTCAGCATTTCTAGTTTATTGCTCTATAGCTAAAACTCATCTCTCATTTCTGAAATACGTGGCAGGATTTTATAGTCTTATGTTTGGTCGCTAAATGGACACCTTGTGCAATGCATTTAGCATCTATTAAGAATATTATCAGCATAATGAACAATCATTAAGTAATATATGTAGATGATTATATTTGTGAAGAATTTAACACACAGCTTTCATCTAAGACCACACAGTTTATCACAATATGATACTTTTTTTAATAGAAAATATTTTGGTTTGAGTTGAGACTAATTTTCAAATTACATCAGAGTGGATGGTCTAACCCTTTATATACGTAAAAGTAGCATTTAAATTTAAACATAAAAGTTAAGTAAAATTAAATACTATAGCTGTAGCCAAAGTAAGATAGAATTAGGATTGCATGAAAAAAGAATAATAATCCTTTACCTATTTATAGGCATATTCTACAATTAAAAGAGCAAAATGTTGTTTTACATATGAAATATAATTATCATGTACAAAAATGAAGGAAAGAACTTGTGCTGGTTCACACAAAGTAACATAGAGTTACCAGCTCAAGGAACTAACATAATTGTCTCTTTCAAATTTGGCGGTCACATGGAAGTTCCCTCAGAATAGATTTTTGCACTTATCTGCTATTTTCCACTTAATGAACATTTACCTGTTGATTATGTTTTCTTCTTCCTGCTCCTAAGATGGCAAATCTAATACCCTAAAATGGGCAGGCATGTGTCTCACAGTCAACATTATTATTTACAGTATTTTGTGAAAGTATAAGCAGTGATGTTTGGTTTCCTTTCATAGCGAGTGATTTATGCTGGGAGATTTTAATAGCTTTGTATTACCTTCTGACATGAGATCCATTAAGATGTCACAGCTGCAGCTGTGTACTTATCTCTTTCACTTCACTTTGTGTTTTGGGGAGGGGGAGGATATTGGATCAGATGCACTCACAGGGTATGGGATGAGCTTGTTATTATTGGCATACACATGGAAGACATTTCATTCATTCATTGCTTGATCTTCAGCCTTTTGAGGTCACTAGACAAACTTCTGTTGACTCAAGTGGTGCTGGATCAGGCTTTCAGAGAGCTGACAAATGTTATCTAGTTCTTGTCAACAGTAAAAAAAAAAGGAAAGTCAGTGTAAGCCACAAAAAGCAACCACTTAAATCTGGAAAGAAAATGTCTACTTACAACTTGTTTAAAGCAAGAAAAAGATCAAAAAAACAACAATAATTAGAAAATAATAATAAATATTTTTTCCAAACTGCATTTTTTCTTAGCTTCTCTTTTTGATGTTTCTCACAGAACATTTTTTGCTGCCTCATTTTGTCACTTCCTAGGCTCTTCAGCTAAATTTCAGGCTCCTAAAAATGCCATTCAGTTTTTTTTCACCCTTCAGAAAAGAGTATACTCACCTGCTATGTTGGGCCTTCTTCCCAGATTTTCTTTATAGTCTTGTCTGTTTCTACTGATAATTATGTATTAAATTATTTGTCCTTTCTTTGTCAGCGGTCACATCAGGCCTCAGAAGTGAAATGTAAGTGAAATGTCTTTGGAACATTGACTTTTTCACATAATTTTCTAAATGACTTAAAAATCCTGAGACTTCCACTCACTACAATATCATTTTCCCAAGCTGTTATCAGATATATTAGGCAGCATCCTTTTTTAGTAGTGTGACAAAAAGGACATGTCCAGAAGTTAAGAAATATTGAGAATTACTTCAAGACAAATTCCTTCTTGTCTTACCAAAATAAATAGGGTTTTGGTTCTCTGATTATGTATCAGATTTAGCATTGTAATTATTAGCTATGGTAGTGGATTAGCATGTCTACTCCTATTACACTTTATAGTAAAACATTCTTATGTCTTCTGTTTGGTCTAATTTAATTTCCCATGAAAACTTAAGTTGTATCCTTAACCTGATGGATTTTTTCCGGTCTGCAAGTGTTGTTTTTCTTTCATTATTTACTGAATAATTTTAATGGATGTTAGAGGCCTGTAACTTGAGGTTACCATACATAACAAGTGAATCCACAATTTAGCCATAATGTCCTAGGAATTAATTTGGTATGCACAGATAACTGGCCCCAAGTTAACCTGGAGGATGGTTAAGAGATAACCCAGTGGCATTAACTTTGGGTTCTTGCAGCCATGGTCCGTTTGTTCCCAAAGAAAAACAGCAAGACTTAAAAGCAAACAATTACAAGATCAGCATGAAAATCCTATTAAATCTCACAGTGTGTGAAGATTGCGTGAAGGTTTCCAAGGTGCGCATTATAATTTTCTGTGAACATGCACACATACAAACACACAGACAGAGGCAGGTATATATGTTTGTTTTGAAGGACTTTTCTTCTACACTAACAAAATACAGGTAAAAGGAAAATCTGCATCACTAACTGTAATGTTCTGTGCCGCTTGCAACCACAAAATGGCAGTTGGGTTGCACACTGAGCTAGTTTACCTAAATTTGGATGCATCATTAGCAAACAGAAGTGTATCACAGTGAGTCCAATTGCTCAAATATTGTGCTATTGTGGTGCTGGAACACTCCACACTCATTGATAATTCTGTCTTCAGCAAGTATTACCATCTGCATATCGTTGCCTAGCTACAGAAAAATTAAGTTTATGCTGAGTACCAGATGTGTACCATGGCCCGTGTGAGAACCTTGATTCCTACAGGATCGATAGTGGGAAGCTGTCAGAGCACATTGCTGTTCCCTTTCGGTCTTTATGGACAGGCTTTCCTTTCCACTTTCAAAACCAAGGTACAGGGATGCAGAAGTAGAGGGGTGAGAAATTTCATGTCTGGTCTCCCACTTTAGATATAAATTTACATATAATATTGGGGATTCAAAGCAGATGATGCAAGATATGTTGGGCGTGATGGGAAATTGGGTGGATCTCAATTAGACAGCTAGCCTACCCACTTCATTGATAGCCATTGTCTGACAGGTTCTATAAGCAGAAAATATTTTAGTGTTAAGACACATTCACAATCAGAGCAGAATTGGGTTTTTCTCCTACCTTATCACTGTAAGTTAAAGTCAGAGAATTTCCTACAGAAGAAACATCTTTCTTGTATAGTTAGCAATTTTTTATGAGAACAAGAATGTAGACCTGCCTGTAGATGCAGCAGAAAAAAAATTTTTCTTCACTGAGATTTGACATTTTAAGATATTTTTACACTGGGTTAGCGTTCATGAAATGGAAGAAATGGCAATGTTCAAAAGTTTTTGCATAGTTCTACATGCATACCTCCATCCTGATCTGCACAAGATGTTTTTGTTAAAGGGAATCAGCCAATAACATCAATATTTTGTGATGCTTTTGTGCAACTAGGACTGAAAGGAAATCGTCAGGCTGATTTTCACTAGCAGAAACTGGACATAGATATCCAGAATGTGACAGCTAACATTTTTATCTGCTGTTTAACATTCTCCAGAGTGTGTGTGTATTCATGTACTTATGCAGCTTTCTTTTTATATATCAGCATTCATAAACTTCTTTGGAAAGCAGATAAGAAGGAAGATCATGATAAGCCCTGCTTTGGGTATTAGTGATAGAAATTGGTCACGCTGCCAATATAAAGGTATTTAGAGCCTGTGCACCAATGTGGTGCTAATGTTTTCTTCCTCCAAGAAACAGCTGCATGTAGCCTTAGATTAATGGAAATATGAAAACAACAATCTTTAATTTTATTCAGCTAATATTTCAGAAAATATCAAAGCAGTTGATATAGTGTTGGATGAACTACAGAGTGCAATCTGAGTTACTTTTATCTTTCTATACACAGGAGAAATTACCAAAACTACCCGTCTACTTTAAGATGTCTCTTCCTAAAATGATTCAACAGTACAATATGTAACCATCTTATGAAACTCATTTAACACTGTTGTCCCTGGACATGAAATGAATTTCAAGAATGTAAACAGAATGAATTAATTTTTAACTGTTACTACGATTACAGGTCTAGCTGCACAGCTGTTGAGCTTTTAGTCTCTGTAAGGGCATCCATTGAGATACCAATTTTTAGGCTTTTACCAAACCTAACCTGGGAATTATCTTAAACAGGGCTCATGATTATCTACTGTACTTGCTCATATGCAGAGGCCTGTGAGCATCCATGAATACAATGATCAGTAAACTTTTTGTAACCAAACAGCATTTGATTAAATGAAGAAAGAATGCAGACAAAAATTACTTTACAAATGAGGCAACGCACAAGACCCTTTAAATTGATGATTCTTTTCTAGTGATGTGAAGTGGAACAGAATTTTAAAAAAAACTTTAAAAACCTTGTGGTGAGTCCCCAAATTTGTATTTATTTTTAATCTGCTTGAGAAAAAGAAAAATATCTTTACTTTTCAATAGTACTTTTGTGCCCACTGTTCTGCCACAGCAAGTGGGACAAAAAGTGGATGAGTGAAGGGATGAACGGATGGACAGATGGACGGATGGATGGATGGATGGATGGATGGATGGATGGATGGATGGATGGAATTTAAAATTATGAACACTCAGAAATTAGCTTTGTTAGAATAAATTGATCTGCTTGATGACTGGCTTACGTCATCACCATTGAGGATATTCTGTTAGCTTCTATGCATCTCAAATTAAAACACCTCAATAATTTAACCAGCATATGGTTTTCATGTATGTTTAAAGTGTACGCTTTATTCTATATCATCTGTGTTCCTGATTATATGTTATTTTCTTCAATGTTTCTTAACTAAATCCCCCAACAGTGGAGAGGTTTTTTTCAGGATAGGTGGTAACAATTGAAATTTTCAGAGTATGGTGTATATTATTCCTCTAAAAATCTTTACCAATCTTTGAGAATATCTTAATGCCATGGTTTAGAAATATATGGGTAGAAGTTGATGCCAGTGCACTCACTTCAAAGAGCCATTGATTTTTATTTAGACTTCCTGATCCTCTATGGACTTAGGTATGTGCTTAGCTGTCTCCTTTTTGACCACAAAGTTTCAAGTATGTGGGACTAGAGCATAGATATATTTAAATGTGGGATTTTTTGTGTCTCTACTTGGGTCTTGTTTTTAATTTAATCCAGAACAGAAACTTTGGTCTGTTACTTTATAATTTTATGAAGGCACTGATCAGAAGCATGCAAATAAATAGTGAAATATTACTCAGTTAAATAAATTTCTATGTCTTTTAATTTCTGTCATGCTTGGCAATTAGGTTATCAAAGCTATTTACTAAGCTATTTACTAATCAGAAAAATTTGTTTCTTTATGACCTGTGTTATCCTCTTCTGTGACTTGACAAGGAATTTGTAATACTGAATTACCTTAGACTGTGATGTTCAAAAGAGCAGGATTGGGTTTGGCTACAAGATTGAGCAGGAAGAGAAACTGGGTTGGGAAATATAGCTTATTACATGAAAATATCAACATTTCAAATGCAAAGAGCAGGTAATAGGAGAATCATAGACTTGTTTAGTTTGAAAAAAACCCTTTAGGATCAGCAAGTCCAAACATTAACCCAGCACTGCCAGTAAGCCATGTTCCTAAAAGCCACATTTACATGTCTTTCAAATCCCTCCAGGGATGGTGATTCCACTACTTCCCTTTGACAGCCTGTTCCAATACTTGACAATTTTTCTGTGAAGAAATGTTTCTGGATATAAGACTTTAACCTCCCCTGGCTAAACTTGTGGGGTTTTTCTCTCTTCCTGTCACTTGTTACCTGGGAGAATAGAACAACCTTCACCTGGCTACACACCCCTTTCAAGCAGTTGTAGAGAGCCATAAGGTCTCCCTGGAGCCTCCTTTTCTCCAGGTGATACAACTTCAGCTCCCTCAGCTGCTCTAAGTATAACATGTGCTCCAGACCCTTTGCCACTCCATTGCCCTTCTCTGGGCATGCTCCAGCATCTCAGTGTCCTTCTTATAGTGAGGAGCCCAAAATTGGACGCAGGATTTGAGGTGCAGCCTCACCAGTGCTGAGTATAGGGGGACAACCCCTACCCTGGTCCTGTTGACCACACTATTGCTGATAAAGGCCAGGATGCCATTGGCTTTTTTGGTGACTTGGGCACAGCTGGTTCACATTCAGCTGCCTGTTGACCGACACCCCCTCCCAACATCTCCTTTTCCAATGGACAGCTTTCCAGCCACTCTTCTCCCAGCCTGTAGCATAGCATGGGCCCAAGCGCAAAACTCAGCCTTATCGAATTTCATGCCTGGCCTCAGTCCAGGGATCCAGCCTGCCCAGAGTGTTTTGTAGCATTCCCAGTCTCTAGCAGAACAACACCCTCATCCAAGTTGGTATTGTCTGTTACTGGAGATGTACTCAATCCCATCATCCAGATCATTAGTAAAGTTGTTAAACAGGACTGTCCCCAGTACAGAGTCATGGGAAACCCCACTTATGATCAGCCACCAGCTGGATTTAACTCTATTTACAGTGCCCTTTGGGCGCAGGCACCAATTTGTTTTTGTTTATCCAGGGGAGAGATGATGAATCAACCAGGTGTGGAGCAGAATATAAAGGAAAATATATTTTGTGTGGTTTGAATTTTCTGAACAAATCCACAGAAATCAAGAGGCAGTTGCATAGTCCATTGGTCAGTGTGTGCTCTCTGCTCCCACTGTAGTCATCAAAGAGGGTGACTTTTATCGTAGTTTTACTAGAGACCATGGATTTTCAGCTTCAGTCTCATTGTTTAATCCCCTGAAGTCTTCCACTGCTGAGCATTGATATCAATCATCAATCATGTTGATAGCTGTTAAAATCATAGTGCCTTAAAGATTGTGACATAATAGATGCTTCTTTCTAAAGCTCACTCTGGATTCTGTTGTTGAGAAGACACGTATCCACCACTTGAGAGAGAGAGAGAGTGAGAATGAGAGAGAGAGAGCACTTAAAATGGACTGAATCTCTAACAGTCCTTTATGTATGAAAGAGAAAAGCAGAAGGGGAGGCATTTACAGAGTGGTAATGTGAGGGAAAATCTCACTCCTACTAAATAAATCTTACTTAATCTTACCCCTAAGATTTTACCCCCTTAAATCTTAATTAATCTTACCCCTAAGAAATCTTACCCTTTTATTCAGCACTTAGAGGAAAGAGTTTGCATCAGAAATCTATGAACAATTAGGTACAAGTTAATGGAAGAATTTACTGACTCATATTTATGGTAATTAAATGGCACTAATCTGACACACAGTGGCTATTGTGGACAGAAAAAGTTTCTTCTGTGATTTTATATTTCATTCTTTTAGCATATTTGTAGACTGAGGGATGACAGATTTGCTCATTCTTATCCCCACAGAAATTCTACTCAACATTTTAATAATTAGGCTGTGGGTAAAAGGTGAATGCCATCCTTACTGAAAATAGGCAGACCCAAGGGAGGAAACTAAAGGCAAAGTTTCAACTGTAATGGTAAGACCTTGCACTGAACTTGTCACAAATTTGTAGCTACTTGGGATGAGGCTACTCACAATTTCTGAGCTCAAAACAAAGTGAAAACGCAAGAGCTAATAAACAAGTTTTGTACAGCTTTGCTACTACACAAATTTCTGTACGGGAAAGTGTAGCCATGATCTGACTAAGCCTGGAAAAGATTCAAACCAAAAGTGACACTAAAGGCAGAGAGGAGCAAGAAGAGACAGTCCATCTTGCTTTGCTTTTCTTCTTACTTTTAGAGTTCATGTCTAGCCAAGCTGATATTTATTCCCCAGTCCTACATAGTTACAGGGTCTGCTTTCATCCAGTCATCCACTCTGGCAGTACGGGATCTTTTAATTGCAGTCATGAGAAAACTAGGTTTCCCCGACTGAACTTTTAGGCCATGTTCTCCAAAAAGAACAATAAAACAAAGGGCAGTACTCATTTGTGAATATGGATAGATCACTGCTTAGCAAATTGCCACTAATAGTTCTCTCATTTTATAGAATCTTTTAGGACACTGTAAGTTTCTGAGATGTTCACTGATCAGAAACCCTCATATATAGGATATACTTTTTTTTTTTTTTTGTAATTGTGAAAAGATTTGGAAGAAACTTCCTTACTAACTGTGCTTGGTTATTTTCTTCAGAATTCTCACAGATGTCTGATCAAAATGTCCAAATGTTTCTGGAATTTTCACATCATGTAAATCCTCACAAATTTTTCAGGTGTAGTTAGTCCTTGCACAAATTCTATTTCACAGAAAAGGACAGACATCAGTCTGTGTCTGCAGACATCAGTCTGTCTACCTCCTATTCAATTGCAGAATCCAAATGCATTTATTTTAAAATCAGTCAATTTTTTCTGCAATAGAAATGTACAATGGCCATAGAATTTTTAAACTAACCTGTAAATCTTACAGGATTAATAAAATTTCTATAAAGATTTCAGCAGATTTGAAAAATCTATCTTGTCAGTAGTTTCTGTAGAAACAATTTCTGTAAGGAAGGCTTTTGGCAGGCTCCCAATTTTTACAGCATCAAAGTTATTCTATCTATTTAAAATATATTAGCATGTATTTTTTGTGGGGGTCTTTTGGGGGTGAGTGGGTGGTGGTTGCGCTTTGTCCCTTCCTGGACTGGACTCAATCAGTTTTAAACCTGAATAACATGCGGGGTTGGGGTTTTGTTTTAGGTTTTTTTTGGTGGTTTTTTTGGGGATTTTGTTTTGTTTTGTTTTGTTTTTTGTTAGGTTTTTTCTTTCATAGCTAGTGCTACTTTTGGAATTGATACTGCTTGCTTAGATGACTCTGAAGCAGCAGTTAGAAGATACCTAAATATGAAATAGATGCATGAGTGCATCTTGGGAAGGAGGTATTATGTATGGAGAGCTGTCATCACATCCTTCACAATTACATTATCATGTGCTCCTGTGGTGTACACCTGTGGCTTGTTGGCAAGGCAGTTAATTCTAAGGACTATTGAACTCCATGCATTTTCATAGGGAATCAGTGCAAAGTTATTTAACACAGGTGTTTCTGTAATTGTGATACATTGGGAGATTCACAGTGCTCAGTAGCCTTCAAAATTACACCCTCCACCTGCGTGGTGAAGTAGTCTAACAATACCTCACTGATGCAGCTAATATGCTGTGATGAGTTCAAGTTAGGCATCTGTGTGTGCTCATGCTGAACCAAATGCATTTATTTTAAAAACAGCCCATTTTTTCGTGCAATAGAAATGTACAATGGCCATAGAATTTTTAAACTAACCTGTAGATCTTACAGGTTTAATAAACTTCAAAATTTTATTAATTAAATACCTGCAATGAAATACCTCAGGTATTTTAATATTAATATTATAGCCAACTATTCATTTTAATATTAATATTTTATCCAACTATTCATTCTCTTAAAGGCACAGTACCTAGCTGAGACTTTTTGGGGTTTTTTTTTTGCAGGGTGTTACCAATCGTCCTGGTGGTGGTCAAGCAAATTTTACTACATTCAAGAAATATTGTATCAAGAAACATTGAGGTGACTTTGGTTCTTTAAAAGATTAAAGATTCAAAAATATTAAATTATATAGGTTTTGACATGTATATAATTTAGGATTACAAAAATATCAGCAGTGCTGATTTTATTTATGGGGTTTTGGGGATTTTTTGTTTGTTTGTTTTGTTTGTTTGGGTTTTTTTTAAATAAAGGTAAGACTCTTTCCACTTCTGTGAAATGTTCATATTTGAAAGTAGGGATTCTAACCAAAGCCTCAACTTCACAAATGGGAAAACAATTGTTTCCATTGAGATCCACCAGGCACTGCAGAATGACCACTTCAGCTGGCAAGCAGAACCTGTGAGAAAAAGGATCCTGATGCATCATCGCTATATTTGATAGCTCACATCTCACCTGTAGGGCAATTAGCCAGAGGGAACTATGTTCTTTCACAGGCCCTTGCTTTGCAAAAGGTGATGCTGGGTAGCTATACTTTGCTTCTGTGAAATGAGGTGGATTCTAGTGTCCACATGTTTGGAAACATACCTCCCTCTGGCTTTTCCTTGTCTCAATTGCTTCACTTTTGTGAGATATTAAAAATGGAAGGGACAGCCTGAATTATGTCTTACAGTGTGTACCACTCAGTCAGTCACTGGCAGTTGTTTTTTGTCACTCTTCACAGTATCTGAATGGATTTCGGAGAGAGCAGTAAAACTGACATCTGATAACCACCACCCACAGTGGTGCTAAGTTTTCAAAGGGAAGTTTGCATGGATTTCCTTTCAAGGAAAAGTGGTGGTTTTGATTTTGACATTTGGGTTCTCCTCTTAGCCAGATTCTTAGAAGTGAAGTATATCCAAAACTTTCACCAGAAGTTGAAACATTAGCAGTTTGGCAAAGTTCTCTTTTATTAAGCAGGAGGCCATGAGAAGTGTCAGGCAATTATAAGAAGTGGTGCAAAGACAACTTGTTCCAGTTTTACTCCTCCTTCACAGTTGTGTAACTATTGATTTCCCTGTAGTTAACTCTATAGCTAAATTAAATTAGCTGAAATTTAAATTAAAAAAAAAAACAACAACAGAATTAATATCAAGAGCTAAAATTTCAAAGAATTGGTTCAATGTGAGAACTTTTATTTCAAGGACTACCATAGCAGGTATGGCAGAAGGCCAAAATGGATCAGCATGGAACTCCTGATTGAGCTCAACCACATAAAGCAAGAACACAGAAGCTGGAAGCAGGGGTAGGGTAGCAATACAGAAGAACTGCCTGAGCATGCAGAGATGGAGCTAGGGTAGCCAAAGTTCAACTGGAACTGGAACTTGTGAGGGATGTGAAAGACAGCCAGAAAGGCTTCTATGAGTACACTGGCACCAAAGGAAGGTGAAATAAATATGAGACTACTTCTCAGTGGAGATGGAAAGATAGTGACAAATGATATGGAGAGAGCTCAAGATTGGTTTACCTCAATTTTTCACTGGTTAGATTTGCCCATGTGACTCCTAGATCCTCAGATCTGTTAACAGAGTCTGTAACATAACCAACAACAACCAACCAACAACAGAGGAAAGGTCAAGTGAAGATGCAGTTAAGTCATACAGACAAACTCAATGTCAAGAGGACAGACAGAATGCACACAAGGGTGCTAGGGGATTTAGCTGCTGTCTTTGTTAGGCTGTTGATAATTTGGAAAAGGGAAAAAATACCACTGTCTTGAAGATAGGAAAAGGAGAATCTGCAAAATTCCAGGCTTATCAGCCTCACCTCATGTCCTGGGAAATCCTCCATAACAAACTGGTGCTTACAGAGTGCACTTCTCATACATTTCTGGGCAACAGTGGCATGAAGAAAGGCTGGAGGATGGGGGTACTCTTCAAGGGACCGCACAAACAGATAAAGGGGATGACAAGAACTGAATGAAGTTCAGCTTTGGTAAACACAGACTTCTGCATCTGGGATGGACTAAATTCATATTGCACTACAATCTTGGTGCTGCCTGGCTAGAATGCAGCTTCTTAGAATGCAGGACCTGGGTTTCTGTGTGGGAAACCAGTGGAACTAGAGGAGTCAGCAGTGTACCCCGGCAGCAATGAAGGCCATCCACATGCTTGGCTGGATTAGCAGTGGGACAGCCAAGAGTTCAAGCAGTGGATTTTGTGTCCCACTCAATTCTTGTGAGATCAAATATGAAGTATTGAATTCAGCTTGGGATTTTTTAGTACAAAACATTGTGTTACCACTGGGATAATATAGAAAGATGAAGCCAGACTGTTCTGAGAAGTGTGCAGTGGAGGCAGGAGAAGAAATGGATGCAAGCTGAAACATGGGAAATTCTTACTAGGTACGAGGGAAATCTCATTTAACACTGGTCAATCATGTGGACCAAGTGCCTTGAGGATCTCTAGGATTTCTTGGCGATACTTAAACTCTCAGCTGGAAACTAGCTTGCGCAATCTGATCAAAATGTTTTCACATCAGCCTTGGGTGTAAAGAGGTTGAATGGTATCTGGGGAGCCCTTCCAGCTTATGTTTTACTATGATTCTGTAGAAATGCTTAAAAGACAAATTTTTATGTTTTGTGGAAAAACAGTGGTGGTGGGAATTGTGCTCATAGTGATAAGGATGTAGATTTACTTTAATTCTGTTATAAAATTGATCTACGCTAGATTTAACAGTCAATAGAAAATATATCATGCTTATCTTGAGCAGAATGCATTGCTTTAACAGTTAGATCCCTAGATTGCATTAAACCTTTGACATTAAGCTCTGCTAAGCTCTTTCAGAATGCTGACCATCTAGAAGTTAGTGCCTGTATAGAATATATTTCTTCAAATACCGTGTGATTTTTTTTAATGAGACTTTACCATATACACTATAAAGAGAACACTAAGAAATTTAAAATTAGAAGAAAAGAAAAGACTGCATATCAGTCTAGTCTTCAACAATGTTTTACTAAAAAAAAATTACAAGCAACAGCCATAGCAAGGAAGTAGGGTGATAAAAGAATCTAAAATACAGAGTCATAGCCAAAATTGTTAAACTAAGTGATACAAGAAAAATTAAAATAAACCTAAACCAATGCCAAGGATGTCCTAAGCCTTCTGGGGCAGAAAGAGAAAAAGCCAAGGAGTGCAATTTTGATGGGAATGAAAAATATTACAGAGGATTGTTTAGGTATATAAGCACAGTCCTCTAAGATCAGAATTAATCTTGATGTAGTTCAGCTGAAGGCCCTAAAGTTGGATCAAGAAACAATGAATACATTCTTATTCACACCATCCAGTAGTTGCTTTTCTAATTTGTTCATTCTGTTAAAAAAAGAAACAATCCTGACTCCTGAGCCTCCTCTAGTGTTCTAAAAATAAAAGCAAGTAATGTATACTCAAATCAGAGAAGAGCTAAGTACAGAATGGTTGACGAATCTTGCCAAACAGGTCTTCTTTAGCCTGTACCTTTTTTTCTTCTTAACTTTCATGGTGTGAAAAGAAAATTTTCCAATTGGCTTTGTATCCCCATGCTTCCCTGCAATTTTCACTGGTAAAAAATATAATAGGTCGGCACAGTTTTTTCACAAATACTAGCAATACTGTTCGAATATACAAGAAGCAAACAAGCAGATTCCCCACTCCATATTTCTCTCTTGGCAGTTAGCTAGTTACATTTATCTTGTTCATTCTCAGTCATCAAAATTAAAGAAACCATTTATTAAGATAATTAATACTTTTACCTGAGCCCTGAATAATCTATCTGATTTTGCTAAGTACCTTAAAAGCATACCAGTCTCCAATATTTCTTTCATATTTCATTATAAAACTCATCAGTGTTTTGAAAATTTCTTTTCCAGTAAGTTGTAAGTTGTGTGTACAGTCACAACAGTATTGAATCAGGACATCTTTTTATCATCATACACTTTTTGTGCCACTCTTTTTGGTTTTTTTTATGTATTGCCTCAATAGAAAAGCAGTCAAATATTTTAGGTCTACATTGAGCTATAGACATGTGTGTATATATATATATATATTTAATTCATAAGATATTGATACATATTCCTTGCATGCTCACTTTTAGTCTTCATGACTAAAGACAGAAAATATAAGGGACTATGTTTCTCAGAAAATAAGGAACAATCATAGATTGTCATGTATCCTATATGGTTCTAATAATGTCATTTAAATGAGGATTTATTTAAAAGCCACAAAAATTATTAAAACCGCTTCTTTTTTTACATTCTTTAACTTCCATTTTCTACACCACAACAAATATCGGCTTATACTCTTGTATAACATTTAAATATAGCATTTTACTCATCTAGGCACAGAGGAAGGAAACATAATTCTGTCTTAATTTGAATTTAGAAGAAATTAACCCCCTCCCCAAATCCCAAATCCAACTAAGAAATAACATAATTATAGAACTATTCTCCCTGCTGTACAGTGGGGAAATCAATACGAATACTGCTGAAGTCTTTTCACCCAAACTAAAGCAACAGTGACAACATGTGAGGTGTAATTAAACAATCATAGTTTCATGTTTCTCATGGCAAAGCTACAATTTATCAAAGCAAGAATTTGGAGGAGTTTAAGTCCTTTTTCTTCTCTTATGAAACTAAATGTTTACTTTTAATCTACTCCCATGTAAAAAGTGATTCCCTAAAGTTGCAGTTAGCAAGAAATAACACGTGTAACTTCTTTTTCCTCAGGGAAAAGAAGGGAGGAGGAAGCATTATCACTTCTACTTTGATATGAAAAGGCATCTGAACTGAAAATAATTCATGGCTAATGAAATGTGTACTTTAGGTCAAAGTAAGGCTTCTTTGGAGTTTTAACTATGATGAATTTATACTTGATCTCCTCCCAAAACTCAAAAACAGTCTTGCATTACTTTGAAGTAGCAGTGGGGTTAGCTTTAAAATACTGTTCTGTCTGAATTTTAGGCCAGGTAGCCAAAAAGATAATATGATAACTTTAGGAAAAGATTTCCTACTCCTTGATGCTTTCTGAGCCAATTCATTGTCTCCACCTTAAAAGCTGATAGGTTAAACAGGAACAATATTGGGAAAAAGAAAAAAAAAAAGAAGAAAAGAAAAAGTAGAGATTATATTTTTATGCAACACTGTCATATCAGAAAGAAGGTTCAGGTTCCAAACCTTAAATCCTGATATATCTGGGGACACATGAGGCTCAATACTTCAGGAAAGGTTCTCAGACCCCTGACAGAGCCATGATACCTTGCACCTCCCCCAGAGAGAAGCTGGGGTGACTAAGAAATGTCAAGAAGTTTCAGAGTCATAGTCTGTCTCATTTTTAAATTTAAAATTGGGTGTTCTCTTTGAATGTCTAATACTTTCTAAAATCTGCTGGAATTTGTAAGTATACTTTATAAATTTTTAACCATGGTGTAAAACTTCCTATGATATCTGGAAAACAAAGAACCAGCATTTTTGTTTAAAATATTGAGTTAGCAATTTTCCATCAGAACAAATTCATCAAATTTTATATGAGGTAAGAAAACAAGTTTTCTATATAGCACTCAGCAAATTCAGACACAAAGCTGATGATTAGTGCAAGTAAGGCTATTGATTAAAATCAGATTTTCACATTTGTGTTTCTCATTTAGCAAAAAAATGGCTTGCAAAAATATTACCAGGTATTCTTTCCAGGAAAAAGTGTATTACTTTTTGCATTGTGTAATGTAATACCACTCATTTCAGTGACTGATATTTGGCTTATTTTAAATGTTTTGTTGCAGAATTAAATCTTTAATAGTAGAATAAGAAATAGGAAAAATTAGCTGCAAACTGTATATTTCCAGAATAAAATTGTTGAAAGACTGGAGACCTAATAGTAATGTTCAGTTTGACAAACTTGGCTAGTTGAATGTGGATCCAAACAGATGCATTAGTCAAGGTATGCAAATCCAAGCAATTGATCTGAGCAAATTATTCTGCCTGTTCTGTTGTTTCCTTGTTATAAAATTAACAGAGTAATGGCCTAATTCATGTGGTAGAAACATTTCTTGATGTATCTGAGAACTGAAAATGAAAAAATACCCCACAGGTCTTATCAGAGTCAATGATAAGAAAAAGATTGGTTGACCTATTACATCTTGGTAGGTAACAATAAATTCTGTAACCGCTGTGAACTCTCTTCTGCAAACCTGTGACCACCCACATTGCTCCTACTTTGTAACAGTGGAAAACACAGCAAAGCCACTCCATCTGTTTCCACAGCTATTTCTCTTGCCTATTACAGTGAACACAAATTATTAAAGTCAAGTTTTTCTGAGAACTTTCAATGTCTTAATTCCATTTGCCCACTCTGTTCCTGGCTTTTCCTTTGTTACTTGCTGGGAAATTGCATATTTTCTGAGGTCATTTTCCTAGAATGTCTGTGTTTAGGAGAGCAAAAATGGGAACAATATGCACTTGGAGCAATGAAGTCCATCTTTGTTGCTGGGAAGGTAAAAGTGAGGAAAGGCATGAACACGAATTCATGCTCTGATAAAATTTATAGCAACCACATTCTACTCTGCAACTGTGTTCTACTCTCATCTGTCTCACTAAAAGAATGCAAGGAAGTACACCAGAGGGATACTGGATTGGAAGGAAGCGGTGAGGAATAATCTGCTCTGGGCAAAATATTTTCAGGTAAATATCAACAGAAAAGTTAAAATAGATTGGACTGTTTCAAGTGAAAAGGACATACAACAATCATCTAGTCCTTTGCATATTCCAGCAACTACAACCATTGCACTCAAAATGAGAGCAGGTTATTTTAAAGAGAGTATGTAGGAAAAGAGGACACATTTTCATTGTTCAGGTTTCAGCAGAAAATGCATTTGGTTTCCAGTTGCCTAAAATATATCTCATCAGTGCTAACTTCCTGTCTGGGCAATCACTAATAGTGATTGGCAATCACTAACAATAATAGGCACCCACTACAACAACTCCATTGTTTTCCATCCTCCTAAACTTCACCCAGAGGATCTCAACCACATCACCACTAACTGTAAGGGCAGTGTAATCAAAACTCTCCTTTAAGTATATTGTGACACCTCTACCTTGCCTGCCCTGCCTATCCCTCCTGGAGAGCCCATAGCCCTCCATCCTACCAAGTCTCACTAAGACCTAGTGTATGGTAGCTCTGGGAGCTTACCAACACTTACAGCTCATCCTGTTTGTTTCTCATGCCGCCTGCATCGGTGTACAAGTGCTTCAGATATGCTTCTGAGGCCTCAGTGCTCCTGAGGGCATTGTAAATGTTCCCACTAGCATTGAAACACCCAGGCAATGTGATGCCAACCCTTGGCTAACCTGCTGCAACTCCGTTGGTATCCCCTTCCCCCATTGTGTCTAGTTTAAAGCCCACATTAGGGATCAGTTTGACAGCTTATGCCCAAACATCCATTTTCTCCACCAGGACAGGTGGTCCTTGTCAAACCCCAGCATAAATTATCCTATCAAGTCTCGTCAATGGTTTAAAGGCCCAAAGTTTTGGTGGAGATAAATTTCATATCATCCACTATAGTCATGAAGGCTGATGACTTCATCTTCCTCATACAAAGGTAAGACCTCAGCAGATAGCAGTGTTGTAGCTAGACAAGACAGGTAGTGATGCTTTTCATTTCAGGTGATATGCTGGTCTGAGGCAGGGGAGAATATGTTAGCCTTTTGCGTTTGACAAATAAGGAACTTATGTTACATTATCTCCTACATTTTATGTAGCTATGAAATCCCATCACCTGCCGAGACATTATTTGCACTGCCTTGAAATGTTGTCCAAACTTTGGGCTTCTCATAGTGGAGATGAGAGATTATTAAAAAATTATATTTTACCAATTTTCTAGTATGTGAACTGAAAGAAAGGAGCCATCCTCCTATTGCCCAGTTACGGGAAAGGTCAGCTGAAGTTTGTGTCTGGTGTTTGAGTAGTGCTTGGCATTCTTTTCTTACCCTCTGTCTGCTCCATACATCATCGCACACAGAAAGGTCAGGAACAGAGAGGAGATAAGATACCAGCTAAATTAGGACCAAAAGATTCCTCTCCTTCTGGAAATCATCAGAGGAGAAAGGGAATTTCTAGAATCCTTTCGAGATAGGAAAGAAGACCTGAAATAGTTAAAATATTTGGACTACACACTGTACAATTGCTTGGAATCAGCTCATATCCTTGAATGAATAAAGGAATTAGCTTTGTGTAAAGCTGTCCAAAGACAGAGAATAGATACAGCTGACATTTTTTCTTTAAATTTTCTTTTACTTACAGCATTTGTTTTTCCCTTCCCTCTATCCTTTTCCTTGATCTGACTTAACTTTTGCTTGTGTTCTTGAATATGGGAAAGGACAGAGGAGAATTGAATAAAGGACAGTTGTTGCTATGTTCTTCACCTGATACAATTATTTTTCATCAGGTAGTTTTAGACTTGTACCTTCTTCAAAAGGATTGAGCCAAAATTAACCTCTAAATAGGTATGTATTTTATATCACATAAGAACAGGATGCCTTCAGGAAAAATAGTAACAAAGATGAAGAGATTTTCCTTTGTTTGTCTCCTTGCTTATTTCAGTTGGCTATTTCAAATTAGTGAAAATTTTACTAAACAGTGTGTTTGGACTGTTTGAAACAGATGTTAACATTAAACTCAGGATGATTTTATTGAAGCTGTGAGCCTGAAACATTTTGCTCATACAAAATGGGCAGCTTCCTGTAGATGTTTTTAGTATTGTGGGGAATCTGGCTGATTTCCTGACCTTTTGCAGACATTTCTACTGTTCTGTGAATAATATCAAAGTGGTCAAACAAGAGCAACTTTGAGGAAATTATGTTCATGCTTATTTGAATAAAAGGATGAAGTATCATACATCCCCTGCCTTTTCACAGTGACTTTTATGGGCAATCTAATTCATATCTATCCAAAAAATACCAGTGTAACATTGACTAGATATTCATAAGTACAAGTTCAGGGACTTGCAATTCTTGATCATTCCATTAACAGTTTTAAACCTTTTTGCCATGAAGTATCCTTAGTCCCGCTCAAAGAATTCATGTGGTGAAGGAAGGAAAACATTTTAATATGGATAAACTGTGTCTGATAGTAAGGTTGGAAGTATTAAAAGAAACTTCTCTGTTCTATAAAATATTTGTGAGAGGTGTAGACCTGGTGAGAAGCCCCACAATGCCTTCCATTTTTTTTTGCAAATATGGCAGAAGACTGTTTTTTCATCAGCACAAGTTATAATAATGGTGAAATAATATGAATATTTATTAAACTCCATTTTTTGTTTAATTTCAACAAAATACTTATTATTACTTCAAAATATACATACCCTTTAAGAGTTCAAATTTGGAACCTGTGACACTGAGAATATTTAAAATAGAGAAAACAAATGTTTCCAAAAGAAAATGTTAAGACCTTCTTTCCAGAACAAGACCTGTAGAGGTGCTCACACAGAACTTGCCCAATTGTGAATGTTCCTTTAGTCCATTTGGATGGAAATTAAGAACTTAGAACATATACATATATAGATTTGTATAATATGCTAAGATATGTTCTAGATAGAAATAGGCACTGATAAACAGAGATTTTTTGGAAGATTTAATTGACTTTGTAATTTATTCTCCTGGCCTTTCTCCTTAGAAGAACTTTATGAAAGAACAACAAAGAGTTGTAAATAAACAAGGTTTCATTAGGACATAAGCTGGAATAATTAAATTCTTGCACTGCGAAAAATCAAAGCATGTAGGTGGGAAGAGCAGAAAATTTGAAAAAAAAAACTTGTAAGCCACTCTTTTCTTTGGTGCTTTCTTTTTCCAAGTCAGGTTCTTACTTTCAGACTTAATATGCAAAAATTCCTAGATGACAACAAACCTTCTCAGTACTATCTACCCCCAGATAAGAAATCTCTTTTCCTCCCCTCCAAGATGCAGCTCCGATCCCTTTGCCAACATCCTTGTCTATATGTACCAGGCTTCTAGGTCCCAGATGAAATTTTTTTCCTGCTCAATACCTCTCAAAGATGGAAGGTCCTCTTCCAGAGGGGCATTTGCCTTTCCTCTCTTCCTCAGCAGCATCATTGTTTCCATCCTGGGGCATCTATCAATACTCTGTTGATAACAATGTGAGAATAAAGAAATAAATCTGCTAAAAGTTTGTATTATAGATAGAAACATATTTAGAAAAGTATTTCCTTAATTTCTACTGGAACATAAACTCAGAAATGATGCAATGAGCACAGTTTATCTTTTGCTAGACAGGCAACCCTTTTTTAAAGGCATGTGAAACCCAAACTCAAATGAGTTGAATGAGCAGTTTTATTTAACAGGCTGAGAAAAAGTAAACTACCCATTCTGCAGAACATGCTTAGAATATCATGACAAAAATAGTTTTGACACTGTTGTTTATGCTATGTGTCAGGTGAGGAAGAATTCTTCTGTAGCAACATTCAGATGAAGGAACAAATCTACTATACTTCCTTTCAGACATCTCCTTCTTCCTTTTAAGCAAGAAAGTTGCACAGACGCTGAAGTAGTCTCAATGCTGAAATTATCGCTACCAAGATATACTGCAGACTATAAAACAGTGCAAAAATTCCAGAGAAGAACAGATGCCAGAACTGTGGGGCAAGTATAGCAATTATTAGATACTCAGTTAAATGATTGAGGTTATATTAAACAGCCATTCAGGAAAAAAAAAAAAAGAAAAAAAGAAAAAAAGGAAGGCAAATTATAGCCCCTATGTCTTGACTGGAAAGATTAGAAGAAGCTAAGCATAAAATTTGGAAGGAAAACTTGCAATTCATTTGTTCAACATTGTTTTTAGTTTTACTCTTCTTACATTTGTAAAATATTAAAAAATAGTAAGCCCAATCCTTTCTATCGGCTAAATGTATGTGGCTGAATTTCCTGGGGGGGGAAGAGGATGCAACAATTAAACAACTGATTTTAACCTTGTAAGCTAAGATCATTTATGCAAAGCCCCTGCCTGAAATGAATTTTCAAGGCTGACTATTTAAAGATTAGAAATAGCTTAAAAACGAAAGATCTGGCATAACCTTTCCTGTACAGAGCACATGAATGAAGATATTAATAAAGACAGGGAAAATAGAGAACATTCAAATATGTTTTAAACCAAAACAGAGAAAACAACAACTTGAAAGGATGGGAAGTGCATTTTAGTGGTTATTACTTAAGGTTTCCTGTTTTTTTGGAGTTTTTTGGGTTTTTTGTACAGTGCAGTCTCTTGCACTTCCTGTGATGTTGATGACCGAACACAAAACCAGCTCAGAAATGCAGTACAGCTTCCAGCAACCTGACTTGAAACTCTAAGCTTCAAAAGGGCTGAGACGGAATCAATCAATCGATCGTCCCCCTCTGGTTTCTTTGCACACTCGCTTGTCTTGCACCATGTAAAGATCCAGTGTGGAAGAAAATGTTATCTTTTCCATTTTATTATCTCAGTTCTTCCAGGTGGTACAGGTCAAGTATTACACTCTGACAACCTCCTACACTCTTGCATGTTGAAAGGACACTTGTGTTAAGGTACACATGCTTATATAGACCCCATTTCCTCTGTGTGGTAGTGTCATGTCATGGTTTCTCCAAGATCAGCTTTGTGAAATGAATGGATAAATAAGGAAAAACAGTGGCATTGTTTATACAGATCAGTTGTATTTTCTTACATATTTTACAGGAGAATTCAACTAACTTCACCTTTAGAGCAATTTGAAAATCATTGGGGTTCATAGTACGCTCCCTTCAAACATAATAGAATTACAGTTAAAGAAATTTTGGAAACTGAATTTCCTTGTGTGATCTTTTTTATTTATTTATTTAAAAAATAAATAAAAATCTTTGAAACTCTAAGAAACATTGTTTTGTTTAGCTTTGGGGTTTGTATTTTAAAATAGAAAAGATAAATGAATGACTGTTCTATTCATGCTGCTTCTGTTTCATCTCCTACTTCAACTCCCTGTAGCAAAAAAAAAAAAAAAAAGAAAAAAATCCCAAACCGATAGTGTTCCCATGGGCAACAAAAGCTTGAGAAGAAGCAGCAACATATTGGTAATAAAAAAATTTCAAACGACCATATTTCAAGCTGTGGGAGTGCAAGGAACGTAATTTCTTATATAAAATGCACATCATCTCTTGTGAATGGCAGCTCAGGAGACTGCATATGCTCTTCTCCTACTTGATAGGAATTATCTAGCAGATATAAATGAAGGCAGGTTTGATAACTGACTTAATAAAATTCCAAAGAGTAGGGGTGGGTAACTCAAGCTGACATTTTAAGATTTCATGAGGGAGGGTGATAGGTGAAAGAAGGAGGAATGTCAGTTTGGTACAGATAGAAACTTAATTTCTTTAGTTTGGATGAATTCCAAGCAGAGTTATAGCATTTTTACCATCCTCCTTTTTCTTATACAAGGCAAACAGTTTTCTTCTGTTTACTTAAGTACACTGAGATGAAAAAAATCCAGAGGCTTACAAGACCACAGCTGTCTGCTCTTCAAATACTGGTTCAACACTTTGATGAAGGGTGGTGTTGTTTGCTTTCTGTGCACTGCAGGTTAAAATTAAGCAGCTTGTTCTCAGGACATAATTTCTCCAGGGATAGTGCTTCCAGGTTGAATTAAAAGATAAATAAAAATTCATAGTTCATTTAATTTATTTTTCTCATATCCCAAATACTTTGATATTTAGTCTAAATCAGGGCTTGAGTCCAGAGACCTTTAACTCAGGCAATAAGATTCTTCAAAATTATAAGTAATTAAGAGTAAATTTATGGCAGATTAAGGTCTCTTTTAATTTCCCTTCTTCATATATTTTAAAGGCCCGGTGCTCTGAATCACTAGTTTCATCACTTTTCATCATCCAAGTGTACAGTCCTGACACAGATGGTCGTGATTCATGCCACCCTTTCCAGTGTTTTCATTGAGATTACTTGACCAATTAAGAGCTGATTACATGAATAGGGCTTGTTATACCATCTTGCGTCACTCACCTTCCTGTTTTTTCCTTCTGCACTTTTTATTTTCCCTATCCATATGAAAATCTGTCACAGCCAGCAAAGGAAGGTTCTCAGCAGATTTTTCTGCAGCCCTGTTTATTCACCTCTGCAGCCTAGGCTACAATGAGGTGCAAGGGAGAGCTCTGTTACTGTGAGGGTTACTGTGAGACCCTGGCACAGGTTGTCCAGCAAAGTGATGGATGCCCTATTTTTGGAAGTATTCAAGGGCAGGTTGGATGGGACTCTGAGAAACCTCATCTAATGAAAAGTATCCTTCCTCTTGAGAAGGGTGGCAGAGGGAGATGCATTGGAACCAGACAATCTTTAAGGTCTCTTCCAACCAAAACCATTTTGATTCTGTGTTTCTATTTGATTTGTGCAGCTCAGGACCTGAGCAAGAGTAATCTTAAACAAGACTGGCCTGTCATTTTCACAGAATATAATACTTAATCCCTAAAAAAATTAGGTGAAAAGACCAATATTTCCAAAATGGACCATGCTTGTGATCTTACATCAAATTTTATGTATGCCCAGCTGATCAACTGACAGCTTGAGAAATGGATGTAACTGTGTAGCTCCAACAAACCTTATTGACTTGGCGCCAAACAAACAGAACTAATTTTTCATGGTTCTTTGGGGTTCTCTGGAAAAACATTAATGTCAACAGGGCTGTAAAAAGCGCATACTTATTCTCTCCTCAGCTGAGCTTCTTCGGACACTTTGAATCTCAAAGCTTTGTGTTTATAGATATTTTTGGTGTAAGAAGAGTAGAAGTGGCAGATAGGGTAAAGTTTATAATAGTGAGGTTTGGAAGCACTATCATTATGTAGTGGTTTGTATAACACATGCACCTTACATCCTTAACTTTTAAGAAATTCTAGTACCAAAGATATATACTTAAATATATACAAACCCACATAGATATTGTCATATATATTGATGGTATAAATTCAAGGAAGGTGCTTGTGATGTACAAAATCCCATAAATAAGAAGTTATATAACAAATACAGCATTTAATTTTTTGCATGATTCATCAACAACTTTTTTTTTGTTGGGGAATGTTGATTCTGAAACAGTCATCTATGCAATTAGGGAGACAATATAAATTTGTGCTGGTTGTAGGAATTTTACTTTCAGAGAATGTGGACATTCAAGTTCAGGAACTACGTTTTTCTTCACACTAAAGGAAGAGAAAAAATAAATCGAAGTATAGATTCAGCAGTCTCCTCAGGAAATGTTTTACTGATGTCCTCAGAACACATTACTGGTGTCCCTTTTTCACAGACTGGCAGGTGCGAAGGACAGGTTGTGGACCTTACTTGTAGAACAGTATTTACACCAAAAACTGCTGGGTAAACTGGATTGATGTGAAGAGAAAGACTTTCTGTGCTCTTCTAATATCATTATCTCTTCTGATTAGGTTATAATGCAAATATTATTGAAGACTCGCAGCTTATCTCTAGTATTGACATTCCCAACGCTGACTTTCTCAGGTCAGTATACTAATATTATAATACACTTCCTGTGAGTTAAGAATAAAATTACCCTGCTTTCTATACACAAAACTTAAAAAAAAAAAAGAGTATGAAAAGTAATTCTTTAAAAAAGCAGTACTTGAAAGTAAGCCCTTGGATAACAGGTTTCTTCAGACACATGCAAAAAACTGGAGATACCAAGTTTTTTGTACTAGAGGAAGATGGATATCTATGAGCCTTTTGGAAGAGACGAGAAATGCAAGGGAAAAACAAATTTTATCTGATGTGGGAAAGTTTGGGATATTTTTCTATGGTGTTTTTAAACATAAATAAGGCATACTTCTGAGTTTGTTCTTTTTTTTAGTGTATGAGGTAGTTGCCTGTGAAGACGAGGAAAGCACTGGCTATTGTTTACCTTGTGTTAGGGGCATCTGTCTGTCCCTTTTGGCAATAGGTCCCACAGTCAGGGAAGCAAATTGGACTCATGGGGTACAGATGGTACAGGGCTACTGCCCTACTGCTGCCACACCAATCAGGTTCGTCAGTGGGGTCAGCAACCTCTTCCTCCAGCCCTCCTTCCCAGGGTTTTGGCTTCCAGTGCTCAAGGCCAACTCTGATTTAATGCAGCTGTGGAATGAATCTTGGATCAGATTTCTGGGAAAGATGTGGATGTCAGAAGTTTGAATGAAGCAAGGTTCTGGCCTCCCTTTGTTTGGAGCAGTGTTGAAGGTTTCTTGTCCAAGCTACATTGTTGATGTATCTGTGCCTGATCACGTACCCCGTTCATTCTGAGCCTGACCTGTGGACTCGACTTTCCAGCTTGACCTCAGATCTCCCTTGTCATCATGGACATGTTTATTGTTCTGGACACTTGCCTGATTACCATCCTCTGTTCTGCTTTGCTATTCTGTTAAGTTTCTGTGGGACTGCCTTTGTTAGAGAGGGCACAGTCCTGCCAGTTTTGTTGTCTCAACTCCCAGTTCTCCTTTCCCTCTGGAGAATAACCAACCTCGTGTCTCCTTAACAGCACTCTCAAACAACCCAGTCAAATTATTTGCCTTCCAGTATTCCCTTGTTTCTCCTTTATCTCAACAAAAAAGCTGTCCTTTTTAGTCTTTCTTTGCTCAACAGGTTTTGCAGATTTTTCACCCTTATATGGTCCTAGAATCTTAGTCTTTGGTTTTAGACATTGACCCCAGTAAACCTATGCTTTCCTGACATCTTCCACTCAGAAGCAGTCCTAGAATCAGAGAATTATTTGGGTTGGGAGACATTAGGGAATCACATAGTTCCAACCTTGCTGCTGCAGTCAGGGCTACCCTTGGCTATATCATGGTTGTTCAGGGTCCCATCCACATTTCTAACACACTCGTAGGATTTGGGACTAGAGCTGGCTCTCTGCCTGTATACTTTAGCAACTTGCTTAAGAAATGTTTTCAGCATAACTTCCAACATGTTTTAGAGTCAGGTTTGTGAGATACGAAATGGGCGGAAAATTTGCTCTATCTCTGTGCTCAAATTGTGGTGAAAAACCATAGCAAATTCTACTGTCATCTGGTTACTTAGTGGTGTTCTTTCCAGTAGATACAGAAGCCAATTCTGTGTAATATTTTTTTAGTTAATAACTGGATGATGTAAGACGTTACACTCCACACATTTCCAGACCATACCGAACTGGCTAATCATCAAAGGGCAGAGCTGAAATGAAGATGTAAGTAAGGTAGAAAAATGGGCTAATGGAAGCCTCATGAATTTCAAACGGAATTGCCAAGATCTCCGCTTGGGGAGAAATAACCCCATGCCCAGCAGAGATTATGCTTCATTCTGATTTTTCTAGCAGCATGTAATTTTAAGTAAAATATTGATTATAATAATATGTACATAGATGAGCATTTGTGATATTCCATTGCAATGTAGAATATTATAGCTAAATCATTATGTATTAAAACTTGAGCCAACAAATATTCATGCACTTTTGTAATTTTTAGTCTTCCAGTTTGCAGCTTTAATAATAACAACCTTACCAAAAACGTGGGTTTTTTTTCTCCAGTCTGAAGTTAGTAGCTTCTTAATTGCTGAGTATTTTCAGCAGGATAGTACTTAAGCAGAATTATGGCAGTGCATATATTGGCTTATGTGTAGTTCAATACCATTGCTTAACAGATGTCTGATTTAATTATAGGCACCTCATATACATTTTCATTGGTGTCATGAACCTATCTCCATGGTCTCAGCATTTCTAAGCAACACTGCAGCCTACTAATGCAGTAGAACCACATAAAAGACCGGTTTTCTTCTGCATTCTCCTTTCCTTTCCCCTTCCAGCTCCAAAAAGCATTTACTCAATAACATGCCTTTCCCTGTCAGCTAGCTGTATGTCCATCCTTGCAACCACACCTCAAAATGTTTTTTGTTGTATGGTTAAAGGAAGGGCATGTT
Organism: Geospiza fortis; assembly: GCF_000277835.1. Lineage (NCBI taxonomy): Eukaryota > Metazoa > Chordata > Aves > Passeriformes > Thraupidae > Geospiza > Geospiza fortis. The sequence continues at coordinate 1,921,302 of NW_005054359.1, read as the reverse complement.
TGATTGAAACGCTGGTTGCATTTCACTGTTGGACAAGTTGCTGCTAATATATTCAATTTCAGCTAAGTCACTACAGAGATGAGGCTCTCAATGAGAACATAATATATTTTTTCTTTTTTAAGTCTTCAAGATGCTGTATATCCAGAAGGAGTGAACTGATCTTTCAGTGTTGTTCTATGATCAGGGCACTGAGGCATGAATGGAGAAACTGAGGAACTGTGCTTTCTGTTCTAACTTGAAAAAGGGATGTCAGCGCCTCAGGTTCTCCATTTGGGAAGTGAATACCCTATACTCACCTTTCTCCAAAATAGACTCAGATATTAATGTAAGAATTTAACATGTTCTAGAATAAAATTCAAGTTAACTGGCAACTTAGAATACTTCAGTATCCATAATTCTGAGTTATACTTCAGTAGCTATTCTGCTTCAGGCCAGGTAATATTTGATATTCCAAAAATGCTTTTGGAAAAGGAGAACAGGGGCATGTGTTTCTGTAGGCATCAAGTTTAAGCACGAGAGAACTACTAAGAGAGTAATTAGCACCACAGAAAAAGGAGCTACTTATTACTTAGGAAAAACCCACAATACTTTGATACTATAAAGATGGTGGAGGCTGAGAGGGGGAAAACAAATTCTTTAAAGTCCATTTTATTCAGTTCTGCTGTATAAGCATATTGAGAGCCTCAGCAGCACATAAATCAGAGTGTTTTACTGAAAGAGTAGAAAGGGAAAAAAAGCAGAATAAGTATCAGGAACATAGTATTTGCTACTATAAATTAGTATTTTTTACACTTATACTATTTGGAACCAAGAATGGTGAATTCCAGAATTTGGTTGACATGAGAATATGGCTGGTTCTTTTCCCTCCCTTCCCGTGTCCTCTTATTTAATCCTTTTTGTACCCATAGAACCATAGAATCATAGAATATCCTGAGTTGGAAGGGACCCACAAGGATCATCATGTAGCCTGCACAGAATCTATATGTTAATTGGAAAGAGTGTGAGATAATAAAAGGCTAAAGTGCAGTACGGTGCCTTGTGTGAGGATTTCAAAGGCACTGTCACTATCTAAAGTGAATATGGACTGTGGTGCACAGGTGCTGAAAAATAAAGTGCTAATGCTGCAGTCTGCAATTCTACACTGTCAGCCTGATTTTCGGAGGTGTTGGATTCTCAGAAGGCATCACCACTTCAACCACTTTCAGCTAGAGTGAATGGAAACTACATGTGGCTGAAAACCCAAATGACACAAAAGCAGGCAATTTAAAAATGAGATGACAGAGATTCAAGTAAAGGTGTTTACTTTGTCATATCTGCCACAAACTCTTTGTGAGTCAGGCAAGTTAACACAGATTCCCTGTTAAAAAAAAAACAAAACAAAACAAAACAAAACAAAAACACACCTCAAAAAACAAAACCACACAAATACTTTCCCCTGCTGTTTCTCTTCCACTATATGTCCACATGAATGTGAGCTCTTCAAGTCCAAGGCTATGTTATGTGGTCATCCAAGGTGTTATAAAAGAGATCTTTCTTTTTTTTTTAAACACCTTTGCATATCAATCAAGAAAATCCACAACTCATTATTGACTTTACCAGCACTTATAACACAGCAGTGATGATAAGTGTAGTATTCTTTGTAATTCTGAGGGTAGTTTGCACAAAAATGAAGAATTTATTGGAAGTCAGACAAAGATATATATCTACCCAGAAGCATCAGGTAAAAGCAAGAGCAAAAGTTTGGAGAGAAGTGAAATTTTGCTTACACCCTATCTCTAAATTACCAGTGGACATAAGGATTTAGGCCTCTTTTACTTTTGTGCTCAAAGGTTGCAGAAATGTGTTTACATGTTCACTTGAACCACTGGTCTAAAATAAAAATAATATAAAAATATTATCTTTTGCCTGATACCAAGCAACCAAGAATTTTCTTTGTTGAATTTGTAGGTCAGATCCTTCTTTCCCTCAAGTCATTTTCCCATTGATCACACTGAAGTGGGAAGGAAGCAGTGGGAAACTTTCACATTTAAAATTATGTGGAGACGTTTTCACTCAGATTAAACTGGGACTCAAAAGTGGCTATTTATATGCATGAGACTAACACAAAGTGCATATTCTGCCTCAGGATTAAAGCATTTAGTTTTTCAAGAGGGAATAGTTCATTGATCAATGCTTTATGCCCACATTTCTCATGTTGATAGGGCTTTGCCCATGAACTCTCATTAGATGTCCTGATTCAAACTTAAAACTTAAATTTGATTTTAACACCAGCAGTAAGATGTCATGAAGAAAACAGATTGCTCCATATATTCATCTAAATACAGGTCAAAACTAGGTATATATCAGCAGCATTTCATCATCAATAACATGTGCCACCAAGATGAATTGATGCTGAAGGCTGCAATTTCTAATCACTAATAATAATGTTTGCAATTAATTGTATGTACAGCTAAGTGTGTCTCACTTTATTTGCTAAGGCAGTTTTGCTAAACCAAGTAATTTTATTGCTAAATACAAACACTGGAAAAGTTGTGCCTGTTAACATGACTAGTTTCACTTGTCTAATATATGGTCTCATAGTTAACCAATCTGATAATTTAATTTCATGCTACAACTGCTTTACACTGAATATTTGATATAAAGCAGATTAAAAGTTTGACATTAGAACATTTCCCCCAAATGCATTTCACTTTCCTGATCATATTCTGCCATAGCAGTACAAACTGGCATTTTACAGTAATTTTTTCTCACCAAAAAAATAATCCAAACAAAAAGAAACATGGTGCTCATTGGTTGCAGAGATCCAAAACAACTAAAAGAATTTTTATCAGACAACACTCAGTGATTTAATGGCAATTGTGTGGCTACATTCTTACACTGATCTGAATTCACTCCTTTCATTATAAGTCCTTTTAACAAGTTCCTGCCAAATATGATGTGAATAAGTTGGAGAGGAATGGTTCAGGAACTGATTCACACTTATTATTCTTATAAGTTACAGTACGTGCCATTTCACCTTTCAGAAACTGTGTATTTAGTTTAGTTTCAGAATATATTCTAGTCTAAATCCCAAATCTCTCACTAATAAACACTAAAATATGCTTAATGTACTCAGCATGTATGTTTCTGCAGTTAGAGGCTCCCTGCCATATTCCAAAAGTATTAGACCTGATACCAAGTAATACTTACAATTCTGCTATGAGTCACTACTGTGTGCTGCAGCTGACCCATGAACTGCTTTGGCTTCTGGACCTGAGAGCCAGGACATTTCACAGACACCTTCTCTGAAATCCCTCTGACTGAAGTTATTAATCTTGATTTGTTTTAATATAAAAACAGTGTTAGAAATAAACTACCTTTGAACAATTTTGTAGAAGGTTAAGTAGTGTAAATAGATCTGTATTTTTAGGACAACAGCACTACACCATCAGAAACCATTCTGACTAATAAAAAGCTATTAGTCTACCAAAACTGTAATGAGATCATGATTAATAAACACCCCTGAAAGGTCTGCATCAAAGTCAAGGCTTTTCTGTGATAAATGTAAACATGCAGACCTTACTTTGCCAAAAGCTGTGTGTTCCAGTTATCCAGCTCTACTGATTGATTTGTTCATTAGACTAATAAATAATTTATCACCTTGAAGAGGACAATTCGTTATACAGATAGTATGAACAAGTAATTTTAAGCAGCCGAATCTTTAGAAGAATTAACAGTGTTAACAGTGCCATGAAGTCTGATGTCATGAAGGTGCAGAATCCAGACCAGCATAAAAACAATGAAATTGTTATAAAAACAGGTAATTTTAGATAGCTTCTAAGCAATTGCCCATGGGTATTCACAGTGCAGCTCTATCAGAAATCTCATGTGTCATATTATCTCCCGGTCCTTTTAAATATCTTGCCCTAGCAATTATAGTAAGCTATGATCTTTCTTAAAAATAGGCTCAGAAATAAATTGCAGTTTGTAATGTACCCCATTTTCTAAATTAGGGAGGAAGTCTGTAAGATTTACACAGTATTGATTATTTTATTCTATGATTTTCTTTCCTAAATACCTATATGATTTTTCTTAGCAACAAATGATAGAAAAAAGTAATATACAGATCAGGCAAAGGGGACCTTTTCTTCAAATGTAGGAACTATCATTGCAAAAATTACATTGTAACTCATTCTCTAGAATTTCTTATGCATTTGAAGTTAAAAAAAAAGGTGGAGATAAGGACAATTGTATCATGGCAACACATTAGGGGATAAATTAGATACAATTAATCATCACACTTTCCCCTAATAGGAACAAAAGAGATTATTATTTTTATATCAGTTTTATAGCTTCTTTTGTAAAATTTTGCATGAATGTAATAGTCCCTTTGTTGAAGATGGAAAAAAAAGGCTACAAATAAGTGTCTTTGTAATTAAATGTGTAACAGGTCTAAGAAAAATGATTGTTCAACTTCATTCATAAAATTGATAGCATTGATAGCACAGCCTAAAGCCATTTAGCCAAGTTTTCTCCCTCAACCACGCACAAGAACAGAGATATTTTATTTTCCTTTTCTTTTTTTTTTACAAGGTTTAATTTTACTTCCCCCAGCAATAAAAATGCACTGAAGCTTGGGTACTCCACTGCAAGACAGGAAACTGGGGGCATTTAGAGAATGACCTGCTGTTTCATCCACAGTGAAAGTCCTTGCCTTCTTGGGGATGAGTATCTACAACAGCAAGCATATCACCAGTCTTGCAATACCAGCAGTCTAGTCCCAGTCTAGTTCAAAATAACAAACCAGACATATTTTTTGTCATCACTTACACATGCTTTCCTGAATCTATCAGATATTTCCTCAAAGCAATGTCTCTGTACAGCCTTATATTGTGTTACAACACCTCTGACTATATGACTGTGATGATCAAAGATCGTGTTCTTTGAGACCCCTGATTTTTTTCTTTCTTTCCCCCCCCCAAATCACAGATCTGGCTTGGGGAAGAAAGGGCTGGTGAATACTGACTACTTTCTACTTTTTCAGTCATTATCCTGGAATCTCATCTGCAGGTTCAAGTGCAGTGTATTCCTTTCTGTTGCTGTAGTTGAAGATGATGAGGCTGTTGTTGCATACTCAAAACAGTAATTTTAAGTGGATGACTCAAAACTGGGATACTTCATACAGATACCTCATATCGCCATTTATATGACTTCTACCTTCATTCAGGGGGACTCACAAAGGCAATGTCTCAAAAGAAGATGCTGTAGCAGTTTGATTTGTACAGGATTCAGAATAATAATGTCAGGAGAAAGCTAGAGAAGCCAGGTGGTAGTGCAGAAGCTGATAGTGTCCTTCAGATCCAGTAGAAACTTCAGGGAACTAAATCCCAGCCTTCTGATTCAGGGTGGGTTAACTTGTATCTGGCGGAATCATTCCAGAAACTTTATAAGGCAGAGAACCATTGTTATCCAAACCAAAGCTAAGACACTTCTTCCTTTCTTGTGAAAAAGGTGGCCTCTTTGGACGATGAATCCTGTTTGCTTCTTTGAGCCTTCATTGACTCTGAAAGTCACTAGGGAGGTATGTTACACTAGGCAGGATAAGATAAAGGAAAACATATTTAGTATCGATATTGGAAAAAAAAGCCCCCTATTTTATGTTGATTTTCCTCTTATGTGCTTTAATTAACTAAATCTAAAGGTTAACATTTTTCCCATTATGAAAAAACATTTAATTAGACTGTGTTTGCCAGGTGGATGTCTTCTATAATGTTTTATTTCCATATACTACTCCTTAGTTATTAGAGAGAGAGAGAGAGAGAGAGAGAGAAAGACAGAGAGCTTTAAAACCAAAGGATGCAACCATGGAATGAGCAGAACAAATGAAACTCTGAACAAAGGTTTCCTCCAAATAAGCCACAGTGTAAGAAGTAACCCACAAGAAATGGGATAAGAGCTGATAAGAGGAAAGCTTTATTGATTTTTTTCCTCTGCCCCCAATTAGGTTAGGTAGATTCTATTCATCTGCTGACTTAAACAGATATGAATGTGAACTCTCTAAGGTATTCCTAAGAAGTTTTCAGTAAAACTGTTTCCATATCACTGCACTAAGAGGGTTTGGAGGCAGCTGACAGCTGCGGGTATATAAATTAAATGGAACATTATTGATGTATTTTGAAAAAAAAATAAAATAAACCAAAAACAAAACAAAACTAAGCCAACACATTTTTCATCAAATTTCAGCTTTCTAAAATAGTTCAATGGTGCAAAAAGCAACATTGTTTCATATTTTATAGCTCCAGATTTATGAAAACATGCCTCTTTGTAACTCTACAAACTAAAATTATTTGCCTTTAGAGTAATCCACATATTGTGTTCACAATATCTGATCTACACAACAAGTGTCTCAAAATTTGTCTCCCCATGATTAGGTGTTTGTTTATAAACTTGTGAACTTGCCCCTGAACCTAAGTGGGGAGCTGCCCATGCCAAAATTATTAAGGCCAGCTCTGGAAATGGGAGAACCTGATAAATGAAGCCCTGATCCTAGAAGGGATGGTTGAGAAGCATGAAGCACTTGTGCTTTTTTGTAAAGTTTCTACAGAATGAGGCTTTAATTTTCTCCTGTGGTAAGGAAGCTCAATCAGAGCCAGGTTTCTTGGTGAGTTTAGTAGAATTTGCTAAACCCTGGAGAAGTGTCCGGGTTTGGGCTTTGCAGTGAGAAAGGATAAGTCACTGTTTCTGTATGCAAGATGATAGGCACTTTAGATGCCTCTGAGCAGCAGCGAGAGGCAAAATGCTTCTCTCAGCCCTGCCAAATTGTGTGTGAAGGCAGCTCTGAGAGGGCAGGCTCTGGGGCTGGCTTTGTTGTCACTGAGGGAAGGTGAGCTGGGGAAGGCAGCTCAGTGAAACCCACCATGGTATGGAAGATGGAGGTTTCATGGTCAGCTGTGATTGCTTTGGGCAGTAAGGCAGACACTGGTGGTGGGACAGGTTTCTCCTGAGACGCTCCAGTCATCATATTCCAAACAAAACTGAATTAGAGAGGAAGAAAAAGGTCTGGACACTGTCCTTGTTTGGGACTGAAATGAAAATCCCACAGTGAAAGGCATCATGAGCCCTTGAAAAATGAAAGGGCAGCATTTCAGAAGTGTGGTCATGGGAACTTTGTCACCAGGGTTTAAGAGAAACAACACTAGATTAAATTAACCCCTTGTATTCCACACGGAAGAGGGCAGGCTTGGTCAGAACTACTCATTATCTGCTGAATTTCTCTGAAGAAAAGGAAAGATAAGAAGAATCAGTTTAGGGAACACCAGGCCTGACCTGCTAATCTACCAGCTTCCTATATTTTACATAACTGCATTGCTTCTTCTGAGGGACCCCTCATCTCTGCTCTGTTCAGGCTGTAGGGGTGGCTGAAATGCCATCTGTAACATGCACTGTCACTTGCTTTTCTGTGTGATGAGTATTGAATCAAAAGAAGGCCTCTTCAGCTCTTCTCTGTAATATCTTGTGATAACCCACTAATAACAACGACGTGATAGCAATAGATGCAGCATTTACTCTTTCACAGGCAGAATAGCTAACTACAGTAACCTGATGGTCATTACAAACCATTCCAGTTTGCAACAGACAGCTCTCGTGTTGTCATTTCACTGGTTGTGTAACCAATGTAACCTAAAATACTTGCAGGCTTGTTTCACATCCACTTACACAGGCTGATGAGTGCTCTGTTTATTTATTTTGCAGGAATTTTTAGCATCAAGAATAAAGGGGATTTTTTCCTTTGGTTTGGGTCAGGCTTTGGGTCTTGAAAAAGGCCCATTAATTCTGCATGCTTGCTAAATTAATTTTGAAAACGAGGATACACTATTATTACAGGAAGTTTGCTGGTAAAGTGTGATAAGGAGAATGCTGCTCTTCCAGTCGTCTGCCAACGACTCTGGACAGTAAGAATATGCCCAATGTGCTGTTGCAGAGGCTTAGCAAAAAAAAAAGGTTTTGTTTTTTCAGAAATATTTATTTTGACTCAGTGGTTTACACAGCTTGTGGGAATGAAAGCACAAAGGTTACATTACTTGATGTTCTTACATCTCTCAAACATGCTCAAAGCTCCTTCCCTGCTTTCTTCTTAGGAGGCAGTAATAATAGACACCCAAAGAGTATCCATTATAATGAGAAAACAATACATTTCATTTAACATACTTAGGTTTTTAGGGCTTTTTGGGACATTTTTGTAGTTTTTATTTCTATATTGCAATCATGCCTATTAAAAATGGATTGCACAGCAATTATGTTTAGATTTACCAACAAATTCCATTGAATGGGAGACCAAGGAGGTCAGTGCACTGCAACCTCTGGGTATTGCAGACATTTTAAACATCTGGCACTGCATTATTAGAACTGTCACACAGAACTAGAGAGCTTCGAATATCTATTATCATTCAAGCAGGTTACGACTGATGAGGTGAGATGTGAGTGGGTTTAGAGTGATGCTTCTCTTTTCTCTTTCTTTTTTTTTTCCCCTGAAAGAATACAGCACATAAACATTGTGTACTTTTCCTGTCAATAAAAATTTGAAATTAGACAGGCTTAGAACATAAGATGTTTGATCCCTTGCTATAAATTGTACACCATGAGTTATTTGCTGGGCTTTTCTAAGCTGATTCAATATATACCAAAAATACATAAAGCATTTGGATTAAAACCAGCTTTTCTTTCCTTTCTTGATTGCACAGATTTTCATACCCCCAAAAGATTCCTTTTCTACTGGGAGTATAGAAGCTTTTATATGTGTGTATATATATTTTCTTATTCTTTGTGTGGTTTCTTCTTCATTTAATGTATGTCTTCTTATTTTTTGTTATATATATTATTTTAGTAAAATAAACATTCATGGACTCCACAATGTTTACTTACTGTTGATTTAAAAACTGTTGCCAGCTTCAGGATTTTTGGCTCTCTTTCAGAGAAGTTCTTAAATATGTGTTTAATTTTATATCAGATTGTAGATTGCAGGCCTACTAATATAGCTCAGAGAACCTGCAAATAGTCCCTTAAGTTGGGACTTTTAAGAGTAACTAGAGAGAAAAAAAACCTTGAAAAGTGTTTATGGCAAGTGTGAAGATCACAGATCTCTATTCCTAAGAGAAATAAATGGATGAAAATTGAATACTGAATACTAACACAATTTAATTAACAGTTTTCATTTAGCTTAGCCATGTTCTTCCATTAGAGACGTATTAGAGCCAACTGTAATTCTGAAACGAATTTTTATTTTAGTTCTGTGAGAAACTCAACTTATCTTTAGCCACAGGTTTCAGCCTTTTTTCAGGGTTCAGTTTTGCATAGAAGGATGTGTACAGTTTGGAGGTAGTGGACATTTTATGACATTCTTCATAGGACAGTTTACCTGAGGGGCAGTAATGTACACGTGGAAGATCAAAGGAAACAAAAGAAATTGAGAAATAAGAGACAAAAATGATGGAAAAAATCTTATAATAGAACCACAAAATGGTTTGGGTTGAAATAGACCTTAAAGACCATCTATTTGCAACCCCACTGCTGTGAACAGAGACATCTTCCATTAGACCAGGTTGCTCAGAGCCCCATCCTGGCCTTGTGCATCTGTATTCAAAGAAAAACATATCCATCAATTTATGTGTTTTGAGGTTTATTTAATTTGTTTTGTTTTGTTTTATAAAAGCATGTTTGCTGACGCTTCTAGTTATCTGAACTCTTACTGCGAGTCTAAATGGTTTAGACACATGCCAGTGAAGGAATGAACAGAGTTCAGTACAAAACACTGAATTTTTATGTCCTATCTTCACTTTCAAATATTTCTAAATATTTTTTTAATCAACATGAAATATGTCAAAAAATTTCTGAAAGGGTTTTTTTGAGGGGTAAGGAGAGGTGAAAGAAAAGAAAACAAATAAAACCCCTTGTCTAGCCCATATATTTTGTCCTATTCATTAGAAAACACAGCACAAAAATGCCCAACCTTTTTTACAGTGGATAAAACAAAACAAAACAAAACAAAAACCAACACAGGTTAGGCTATCTACAAGCTACAGATATTACAGAATTACCTAACAGACCATAGTGTGGCTTCATGGATACTGTGTAAAGTTGGCACAAGCTTGTGACAGATAAAGGACCACAAGATCAAGGACCAGCAATTTATTGCCAAATCCAGAAGAAAAAGTCAGAGAACAGTAGTATTTGAAAAAAGTTCATTGTGTTATATCTGCAACAATTTATCTGCTATTGGGTCTTATTCACAGCTCAGTAAAATCACTGGCATGGGGCTTGGAAGTTTTCATATTATGCTGTATCAAGAGATGGAAGACTATTTACTGAATGAAGCACAAGATTGCTAGGCCAGGAAAAGATATTTTATTCCATTTATGTAAGATTTTAAAAAAGTATATATTCTGCTATATATCTCTGGTGAGATTTCAGAAGCCAGCACTCACAGGCTGACTTATTTCTTACAGACCAAATGGGATCATGAAAAGAATAAACATGGTCAGAAATGAACAGACCATCCCCTGCACAGATGTACAAGGTGATCAGAGAGTGCAGGAGCAGACAGGGCAAGACAGAGAGGTAAAGAATCCTGGTAAAGAAAATAAACACATCATTAGGCACAGGTCATGCTGCAGACTTCTTGATTCACAAAGTGGGCAGAAATTGTCAGATAGAATGTGCCTCTTGAGTGCTGTTAGCAAACAAAGTCTGTTATGTTGCAGTACTAAGTCCCTGTGAGGTGATGTGTGGGTGCTCCTGGGGTTTTAAACTGTAAATTACAGGGGCATACTAAACTGGTGTGTGTCTACACAGGTAGTTTCACTTAATTTAACTGTCAATCTAAATCATTTTAACATCATCCCTGAAGTTAAACCATTCATTCTTGGCAGCCTGCCTTTAAGACCTAGTTTTGCAATGAGTCCCTGATGGATCCTGGTTGAAGCTAATGGGGCTGTATATGGTCGTAGAATAGCAATTGCATAAAATTCATTAAAGGACTGGGACTTATTTGGGCAAGCCCAACTCTGATACCTATGCTTATTGGGAGTTCTTTACATAATAATTGTTCCTCTTGACTTCAGTGGGGCTATTTATGGGTTAAAGTACAGCTCAGCAAGAATTTGGTTTCACGCAGGTGAAGATGTTTTTTTACCTTGCCAATGTTTCTCACCCCATTGAAATCAAAGTGACTATTGATGACTGTGGATTACTGGAATGCTGCAAAGTTTGCAGGAGGGGGATATTCTTTTGCCAGGGGAATATCAGACATTTGCTTTTAGAGTCTCAGAAAGTCAACCATAGAAAAAAGAAAGAGAGAGAAAACTTTTTTTTTTAATGCTCTATCACCTACTTTGGCAATATTCCTACAAAAACTGGGAATAATTCCTTATGATCTTAATTTCTGGGTTAGAGAAAATAATTACTCTGCAGATGAAAAAGTCCAAAAAAGCAGCTCCTGTCCTAGTCATCTACACTTGCATTTTGGAGAGGAAGGTGCCACTGGTCAGAAATACACACACTTTATGGCATAAATGCCATACAAACTTCATAAAATTTGGATCTGGACACAAAAGTTTATACTTTCTTGTCCAGGTGCAAAACAATACAGTGACCTGATTTTTGCCAATACCCAACCTACCCATTTTAAGAAGCTAACAGATTACACAGAGCAGCACAATGAAATAAATGGAACGACTTATGTAAGTACTGTTTCACATAAAACCTGTAAAATTCAATCTTGACATGATTTCTTCACTATTCTTGCTGTGTAGTGTTAACCGGTGAGTCAGGTCTGTCTCTAAGATGAAAGAAAATATTCCAGCGTGGAAAGAGAGGACAGCTGTCCATGGAGAAAAAGAGTGCTCTGCTTCAAATTATTTTGTTGTCACCCAGATTTCAGCTCAGCTGCTTGTTCGGTTGGTTAAATCATATGAGTGATAGAAATTAAAAAATATATAAGATTAATTCAAATAGCTATGAGAACATGCACTTGTAATGCATTTGCATTAAACCATTAGACATGAATACATTAAGTCTCTCACCTTTAAATTTTGCATTTCAGCTCTTCTTAGAAGGCAGGGATGTCAGAATTTACTTAACTGAGATATATTCTGCTCTCATTCATATTGGAAAGAAAAAATCAGAGAAATCACATTGACTTCAGAGGAATTATTCTAGATTTGCCTTAAATAAGATAATTCTTTCCACACTCTACAAAGCAATCTGGATATAAGTGGACCATTTTCATGACAGATGATCTAATCCTGATGTCTGTGGAGGGTGTACAAAGAAAGTTGATCCAGGGGATAAATAGCTCCAAAACTATGGATTTTCTGCCTTTGAGAAAGAGGAAGTAAATCCATGTACTTTAATCTCATTGAACTATATTCTTTGATTTTCCACCAGTTCCATAAAGGTACTGGAAAGCATCAGAATGTCTGTTCTGCATAAAGCTGGAAAACTCTGTCTCTCACAAATACTTTTACTTATCACCACACAAAGCCTGTTTAATAACACGTATGGCTGTAAGAATCCAAATCTTCAGGATTCTATAAGCTTTTATGTATATTAAACATACTTTCTGTAAAAGGAGGATACATTTTCATGACACAGTAAATGATTTAAAGTATCTGGGTCCCAATAAGAAGTCGTTTCACACTTTAGAAAACTTACTCCTTCATCATGCCATGAATTAATCACAGCATCCATATTCAAATCGTATCCTGAAGTTAGCTGATAATACAAAGGCAAAGGAAAGACAAAGGGGTGATCTTTGAATCCTGAATGCATTTGCACAAGAAAATAAAATGATATTTCACAAACACCTTCAGCTAATAAAACACACATAGAGGAGAAATGATTAAATTGAAACAGTATCAGACCTGAAGTAGGAGTATCGACGCAGAAATTCATCATGGGAATTAATTTTGTTGTATGAAGAAACAGAAGGATGAAACATCAAATTGAATCGCCTACTCCTTTTCCTGGAAGAGCAGGGGAAGATGCCAATGCATTATACAGTTATTATTCTGTGATTCAAGGCATCTCTGTTCTTTGCCTTGCCTCTGCTGCAGGCTTTCAGAAAAATCAACAATTTTGTCACTGGACTTCAGTTCTGCATCTGTAAAACCATAATAATTGCCTATTTCTTGTCTAATTGGGCTACACAAGTGTAAAAGGAAGGACAGTAAGGTTCTTATCTCCCTCAGAACCTTTGAGTATTCCTATAATAAAAATATGAAGAAATATTGTCATGCCCCCATTTTATCTGTGGAGAGGAAAAGAATTTCCAAACAGCTGAGCTGACATTGCTTGTCCTGCTCTGATTGCCTATCTTTGCTAGACCATGCACTTTACTATTGGCTCTGTATAAACCTTCTGGTGTTTTTTTGCCCATTTGGGCACATAACCACCTCTTCTGTGTTTGATGTTAGTATTTTAACTTGATTCCATGTTAAGCCTGTTTATTCATCTTATATATCGAGTGACAGAAAGCCAAAAACTTTAGCAGATGGAAGGTTTTCTTGTGTATTTTCCAACTTTCCAGGATACAGATTTCTGAAAGGCAGGAAAAACAGGATCTCTGTCTTTCCTGGGGCAGTCCATAGCTAATGGGAATTATCTGCAAATGCTTCAGAGGTAAACACCTTGTTAGATACATCTGTACTGAACTACTGTAGCTGTACTGATCCCGTGATTGGTTGGAACAGATTGACAGAGATGTGCTCATGATAAAAGAAAAAAAAATCTGGGAGGACTGTAGGAGGGAGGGTGAAGAGAAAAGTGAAAGAAAGGAGCATGTACACTCTGAAATACCTGGTAGCCCTTATTTCATGCTCTGTTGAGTAGGTTGTGGCAGTAAAAAGGTAAGAAAGTTTTCCTGTGTGGAGAACTGTCTGAAGTTGTTTACCCATAATTCACAGGATGACAAACACCTTGAGTCTGCATTTCTTCTTTTCAAAGCTATTAATTTAGGTTACTTTCTGGAAATTCTTGAGTCTAGTTGTACAGAAACTGAGGAGAATTGTGCGTAACTTTCCACATAAAATGTACAACATATGCCCTCCAAATCTTATCTCATACCCAGGGGTTTGAAAGGGCAGTCCCTTCAATCACTCATTAGTGATCCCACTAACGGAACAGTTACCTTTCCTTTGCCATACCCTGGATCACAAACTTGAAACAGTTTATAGCCTTTGTTAGACATATTCAGTCACACGGATCCTGGCATTCACAAGGTGCCATGCATAACTCCGTGCACACACAAGCAGAAGGTGAATGCAAGGTAATAGTTACTTTTGTACCTTTAGTCTAAATGTGTCCTCTCTCCTTTCTGAGTCCTCCCAATGCTTTTTCTTTCCCATGCTGCTCACTTCCATCTCAGCCAACTCATGCATAGATAATTTATTTTCTTTATAAAATTTGTTGATCCTTTTCACTTCTGAATTTTACCCAACTTTGGTCAGATGCTATTTTATTCTTCCTGTAGGCAGTAGCACAATGCACTTTCCTATTCAGTGAATACAGAGAAGCCACGACTTCTGTGTGTCACTGACTAGAGACAAGTACAGCTTCCCCTGAACCATCCTGGTGATAGAAGTCCCTTCAATCTACCTTTTCACAGTGCAATTAGTCTGACAGATAAGGTTAAAGGCTTGTGGTGTATCAAGCATAATCAACAGTAACAGTCTTGTCAGCAATGAATAAATTCAGCTTTCAACTGCACGGAAGAGTCCTTCATAGATATATCTCCTGAAGTTGGACTAAAAAAGAGATCTGCTTAAATTATAATACAATATGTGCAAGCTATAACTGTCTAGAGGATATAAGACTTATGTATTTTTTTAGTTTATAAGGTTTCTGACTGCATTAATTGGTGCATATAGAAACTGGGGTTTAGTGTTTACAATTTGGGAATTTTTTTCATTATTTGTTCAGTATGTGCAGATTAACTGTCTTGTCTGTGCAGCTAAAAGACTTCTCATATTGTAAGTCAGTTTAAGTAAGTGTTGCATATTTTGTGTCTATTTTCCTCACTCTGATTTTCTCTTCTAATGAGACCTGGTTAGAGATCTCAAGAAAGAATAGGAGGAGTAGGAGTATAAAAGAGAGAGAGAGAGAATGCTGATCCCTAACAGTATAATTACAAATGTCTTCTTGTAGGAGGAACCTGTCTTCCCTTTGATTTCACGGATGGTTGGGAATTTCCATTTGGGGCTATGGGAACAAATGTGCTGGCTTGTCCAAAAATGTCTATTTCTCTTGACAAGGGCTTTGTCCTAGAATGTGCTAAAAGGACTGAAAAAAAACCATCCCAAGATTCTATTTTTGGCTGCCATTTTAAGCCATTAAAGATGATCTATCTTGCACCTTTATGCAGTATGGCTATTATTTATACATGAAAGAAAATTGTACAGGGCTTGCATGGAGAGGGGGGGAACTTTAAGTTTCTCTCCTCTTGTGCTTTAGGTCAGCTCTCTCACCCTTTTCTCTAAAGTTCTTTGCTCATGTTGTGAAATCTTATGCCCTGACCCAGAGCCCACTGAAGTAGAGGAATTCATGCTAACAATACTTTGTTTTGTGCCTAGGGATGTATGTTAGGTTAGGATCATTCTGTCATTTCTCCGAATCCTTAGTGCTGTGCACTACAGAGAAGAAATGTACCAACCCTTTCTTTCTCTGATGAGGCAATAGCGTGTTTATTAAAAACTTTTCCTATCTTTTCTGAACATAATTAATTGCTTTTACTTAGAGTGTAGGTGGCTTAAATTGATATTTGAGAGCAAGTTTACTGGAACTCCCAGAGATGTTTAAATAACAGCTAGATTGCTTCTAGAGGGAAGCCACTTGGTAAAAATTTAATACTTGAAAACAGTCAAAATAGCCCTGTTTTTCTTCCTCTTTTAGACTTGCTTTCCATAGGCTTGTAAATTGCAAACAAACAAAGAATCCTTCTAGAAATTACTAGAGACTCTAATTAGCACTGACATTAGATGGTTTCTTGTACACAATAATTTTCAACACTAGTTTTTGAGCAGTTAGATACTGGCATTTACAAGCTCCCCTTGCTTGTAGATGAAAGGAGACGGGAAGCTGATTGCAGAGTGTAAAACATGTCCTGTTTTGTTCAAATCTCCTGGGTAGCATCACACTGGGACATTCTCATAGAATACAAAAATATCACTGTACAGAAATTCCCATTTTGTAGTTATCTTCCTAGATTTTGTTTCCTTTGTTTCCAAAGGGTCCCTTTGGCTTAACTTCCATTACGATTTTCATTATTGTCTGCAAGAAAAAGGTTCAGCACTGAGAAGCTACTGGCTTTGCAGCTGAACATCAGACAAAAATACCTAAAGTGATCCTCTGCTGAGTCACACAGAGCAATGATTCAGTCCATCAAGTGCTTGCAGATTCCTCTTCATCCGTACAAACAGCAACATTTGCTTTACGCAGCACTGTCAATGCCTTCTTGCAGTCACTGCTGTCACTTCTTCAGTTTCATATAAAAATCAAAAGATTTGTTAGAACAATGCAAGTAATGACTCTAGTAGCTTCCAAGTGCTCAGCCTCTTTCTAGACCTCAAAATATTAGTAGGCAGTATCATTTCAAACTAAAAAGTCCTTACATTGCATTTAAGAGCAAAACCAAATACAAAACCAACCAACCAACCAAAAAAAAAGCCAAAACCAAAACCAAAACCCAAAAACAAAACCAGAAACCCAACACAAAAACAACCCCAAGAAAACAAACAGAACACAAAAAACCTAAATCAAAAAAAGGCCAAACAACTAAATAATTATAAAAAACCCACCCAAAACCCAACAACTAAAGCACAAAAAACCCCACCCATTTCTTTAGGTAGGCATGACATGTTCATATATGGTCAAAAACAGGCAAGAATTGATTATAAAGACACTGGAGATAATCAGAAGTTCAGAAAGAAAATGCAAAGAAATTTAAAGACTTGTCCAAAACCATATAACAGACTACTAGCAGAACTGGCAACAGCATCTAACTCCATGCCTCTAACCAGTCTGACTTCTAGACCAGCAGAGCCAACTGTAGACTGAAAGCTAAATTTAAAAAAAAATAATGAATCAGGTATTCATAAACTTCCTAAGTAAAAGGAGCAGCTGTAGGTCCAATGTTCTGCTATTCTCTTTGCTATTAATTGTTCCATGATAACAGGACTGGAAGTTGTCCATTTGAAAATGCTGGGAGTATAGTTTTTGTTGTTGGTGGTGTTTCTTTGGGTTTTTTTTATATCAGAACAACTGTACAAAAAGTCATAGCAAATCTGAGACTTAATCAGGAAAACAGTGTTACACAATACTTATTGTTTTAATCCTTAATCACTTACATTGATTAATTGGATGTGTAGTGTCTTGACAAGTTCACCTGCATTTTTTTCTATAATTCTACAGAAGCAAGATTTTCAATATTGTCAAATTACAGTATTTCAACTGTAATCAAAAAGGACTAGGGTTATTTCCCTTCAGTTTGATCTTCAGCTGGGCTTTAACCCGAAGCTATCATAATACTGACAAATGTGGTAACAGATTCTGATGTGCAAATAATAGAAGGAACAGGGTTTAAGCAAAGTACATACTTCTCAGCAATCTCACTCTTTGTGAACTGATGATGGATATATAGCCATATATATCTCCACGTCCACTGAAGAGTCAACTATTTTATTAGTACCTTTTTCCCCAGTTTCTTGTTATGATATAAGCCATTTAATCTTTCTCTTAGCCATAGATTCTATTGTGGCGTTCATGTATAGGTAAATATATACGGCTTTATGCACATTTCTCTCAAGTGACAGTTACTTCTGTCCCAGATGCCTGATGTATAATTCAGAGTCATCTAAGGGTTTTAATTTACTCTTTAAATAGACAAATACAAACCAACAATAAAGGTGTGTCTGCTAATGATACTTCACATTGTCTGAAATGCTGGCCTGGATTTTTACCATTACTCCCTTTGTTATGTCTTTCTGCTGCTGTGTTATCTCAATAGCTCTGAGTGAAGGGGGAAGAGTCTCAACTATTTTGTAGAGAAAGAACTAGTCTGTCTGTATCTCATATGTGTGTGTCAAGCATGGGCTACAGGTCCTATCCATCCCCAGCTCAGACCATGGCCAATATTCATGTAATTAGCCTTAACACTTTTCAGCCAGTCTGAACTGAATGAGGTTGCCAGGGTGCAGAATGAAATTACACAGTCTTCTTTGGCTTTGAGCAGGAAGAATAGGGCACATAGAATTTAGCATGTATAAATCAGCAAGAATGATGCACCTAAAATGTGGTTTGAAAAGGGCAGCAGTCTCTTAAAAAGCTTTGGAAGCTAACTTTTACCTTTGAAGAGAGGTTTGGAAGTTGAAATTCAGCTTCTGGTATTATTAGGATCATTACTGTACCCATTATCTTTCTTTCTTTTCTTCCCATATATATAAAAGGCTCAGTAACTCACCAGCAATGTGGCTAATGTGGAGAATATTCCCCACAGCTGAAGAAATGTATACAATCTTTACTATTAGATTTTGTTTATTCTTGAAGAGCCATTTTTTCATATCACATGTCCATAGGTTTTACTTGAATTGGCATATACCTTGAAAAATGATCCTGTTTATAAAGTTGTACAATAAACCTGTAGTACTATTTAAATTTCAACTGCAACACTGCACTGCACTGATTTTTTCCTCTTGTGAAAGCAGATGGTTCCTACAAAACTAATAGGAATTATTTCTATGCAGTATCTTAGCAGCCACTTAATGAAAATATAATCACAAACTATACTACAAGGCAAGTATTTAATGAGTTGGATATGACAAAGGATGCACTATATTTCAATATAAAAATCTAGAGGTGGTGGCAGCCAGAAGCTACTTGGCTTGTTAAGTCCGTGTAAAATGTATAATACAACTGAAATTGGCATTATGCTTTTATTTTAAAAGAGTTTATTTTCATTTAAAAAAAAAAGAAAAAACAAAACAGCACTTTTATGAAGTTCTTTGAGATCTACTTATTGACCTCAAAAAGTACTTGATTTTTAAATTTAATTTAAAAAATACAGGTACAGACCCTAAAAGCCAGCTAAATGTGGTAACTTTTAGGGAGGAATTTTTTTTAATTTAGGTCACATACTTTAGATAATTTTTCTTCCTATTTCTTATTTCAGCAACCATCAGTTCAATTTTAATTTGTCTACCTATCTAATCATTACTGCTAGAAGAACCTTTTAGATTTATAGATAGCTAAAAAGGTCTCAGTAGCCCTGATGGACTCAGAAGTATGTTTCTTTTACACTGAAAATTAACTAATATGTAAAAATGGCTTGCTAAGCTTAAGTATTACTCCCTGAATGTAGAATTTTCATTTAAAAAGGAAGATAGTTCAACTAAAGAGAATTGGTTAATTTATTAACATGAAAAGAATGTGTTGTAGGACTTATTCGCATCTTGAAGGCTATCAAGTTATTGTGTTTATTTTAGCTAATATTAATTCTATTATTTCCATACTGCTTTTCCCAGCAGGCTATAGATAAAGGAGCTTTAAATCAATAAAGGCACATGTAAAGTATATGTACGTGCTGCACACAAATTTTCTAGCTGTCATCTAATTGTAGTTTTTAACATATCTGTATAAACACTGCTCACTGAGTGCTTGTATTAGTACACAGCAAGTGAATACAGAAACAGGACGTTGCTTTATTTGTTACTTAGAGCTACAAGACAGGAGTTTTGAAGACAAAAAAGAGTATCAGAATGGCTGTTATATTTTCTGTCAAACTCTGGCCTAGGCTTGCATTAAGCAGAGGGCTTACAGATGAGTTCAACATTTTAACAATAGCTTAAGGCCCTTCCTTGTAAAAAACCAGAAAATTAAGGTTCTCAAGAGCCCAGAAATCTGTGCTATTTAGTCATACACAGAGGTTTAAGCATATACTTGACTGGTACTATTAGTCTGGGATCTTAGGAAAGACTGCACAATAAACCTATAGGTAGTCTGTCTGGCCGGTTCAGCTATGGTTCTGTTCATACTTTACTATGATTCAAAGGGCTTTTAATGTTTCTTTATCATCTTTTACATCTTCCATACTTCACTAATAAGTCTAGAGCATTCCTATAATTATTTAAATGAAATATTACAGTAAATCATGATGTAACCTACAATATATCCCCAACTGCTAGCTCGATTCCTTAGCAAAAGCATCCAATCAGTGAATCCTAGAAGATTAATTTTCCTTTCCTCTTAGAATGCAAGATTCATTAATGACTTAGAAACTTTCGGTTAATTAGTTGAATGATGGTCATCCATATCTATCGCCAGTGGCAGACAGCTGGAGTAGTTAAGTCCAGGAAAATAAATTCACTCTCAACACCAAAGTATTAATCAGCTCAGGAAGGCTTGTTGAGGTCACACCACGTGGGTGTGAATAGAAACCTCCTAGAGTTTGTCTAATTGATGGTTTGATTTACAGAATGGAAATCATAGCTTTAATGATGGGCAGTAACCTCACATGACAATATTATTTCTGGTAAATTTGCAGCATTTACTTACTTATTTTTGGGTGAAGGAAACAAGGATGTGCATGCTGATACTTTCACACTGTCTGCTGCCTAAGAGAGTCACATTTTAGAAGAATGCACGCTGCCTTTCGGTGAGTGCTCCCCATAGCACAAAAGCAGAAAATGGGGATTTATGCACAGAAATGTCACTAAGAACAGCAGGGGAACTCAATGCAGAAACTCTGCAAAATGGACCTTTTTCAAAAATTTCTTGCTTATATGCCAATTTCTTATTTATTCTTTTTGTTTATTCCAAAGGCTTTTAAGAACTGAAGAATCCTCAGTCCAGTATTTGGTAGACTTGATAGCAAACATTGCAAATTAAAATTTTTCTGAGATATCAAAGCTTGTTAGATTTAAGGATGATCAAAATGACCTAGATTTAATAACTTTTCAATTTTAAACAAATTTATTGATCTTTTAACAGCTCTGCATAGTAGCTTTATTTTTGTGAGCAGAAACTTATCAATGTGGCAATTACTTCTATACATTTCCTAATATGTATATGGTGATACAACTGCTTTCACAAATATTTCAGTGACCACAAATTTAACATAACCTATAAATTTAGTTTAATCTTCAGCCACTAACTATGCTTACCTGAGAAAGAAGACATGTGGGTGAGTGAACTACTTCTTAAAATTAGCAACTCATTTTTATGAAGTAAAAAAGAAACTGATACTATGGAGAATAATTGTACCAAGGAGTATATCTTATGTAAGTCTACTCATCTGAACAAATTAAAATGATTGAAACATGAAATCTATTTTTCTTCTGGCATGCTTACCAGTGTAATGAAAATACAATAAATTCTTAAACAAGCTCTAGCTCTTCATGCACGTTATCATGTTCCATTGTGATCCCTATTAGCTATTTTTATTGGAAATTGAAAAATGTAGCATGGTAACATGACAACAAATAAGATTAGATGCATTTTTGGTTTTTACCATGCACTATTTAACAGTCCACCTAAATATTTAAGTGGTCTGGCTATCAAACACATTGTATCAGACAATCTTTATTAAAATCAGGCTTTCCAGTTTGCAAGCTGAAATAAACTCTGTTTTTTACACAACAAGGATTCATAAGAACACAAGACTAAGAACAAATTTAACCCCTTCAGAACAGGAAGAAGAAATGAAATTACAAATATATCTCATCGTTAGCTCTGGAAATTAATTTTTTTAATAAATTTTATGAGCAGCTTTTTTGTGGATAAACTTATTTAAGCCTAAATCCACAAAAATAATATAAAATTGACTCTCAATTATGTGCTTTACTAGTGATGGATAATCATATCTTCATGGATATGGAATGTAGGGGCCCAGGAAGATAAGTATTTACTGACTCCAAACCAGAGGAACTTTAGGAAACTTCATAATGCATACATTTCATTTCACTTCACTCTAATACATGAAAATGCATAATGTCAAAAGTGTAAGTGAATTAGCACAATGTTAAGTACTTTACTGTGGCATGTAGAAATTATATTTAGACACTTTTAAATGTCTATGGTTAATCAAGTTCTTGGATTAACTCTATTGCACTTATTATTTGCATTATAGTTGTAGAAATACTTCTGAGTGACATACATCTGAGTTGCTTTGAGGAAAATTTTCTCCATTTCTTTACAGTTTCACCTTTGAATAGAGCTGGAAGATATGTTTAGGGAAATATTTTTAATCCATACTTTGTTCACTTGCAAAGGAGTTTTCACCATGATTATACTTGAAGCAACAATTCAAGGCAAATATTTTTTTCAATCAGAAGAGTTTACAGAACTTCTCTGAACCCTCTGGGAAGGCTATAGTGAGCACTGGCTGTAAATATGCAGTCAGGAAACTGAGTCCCATGGCAAGCACACAAACGTGCTGGTGATTAGCTAAGCAGTACTAAGAGCTGTTCACTCTATCTTGCACATCCCAGTCAAATTTGTCTTTATCTCAACCCCTTTATGCCCCACATAGGGCACCAAAGAGGGCTGGCATGGTTAATCCACAGACAGCAGCCAAGACCCACACAGCCACTCTCTCACTCCCTCACCAGAGGGATTGAGGAGAGAATTGGAAGGGTAAAAGCTGGGGAAGCCATGAGTTGAGATAAAGACAGTTTCTTAGAGAAAGCAAAAACTACTCAGGCACGCGAGAAAAATAATGCACCTCATGTCTGGGTAAGAGTTTGGCGATTGCTAGAAGAGCAGGTCCCCATCATATGTAGCAGTGACTTGTAAACACAAACCCATCATCCAAATGTCCACCCTGCCCCTCTTTCTTCCCTGCACTTTATATACTGAGCATGATGTCTTAGGGAATATCACTTGGGTCAGTCTGTGTCACCTGTCCCTGCTGTGTCTCCTGACCACCACCCAAGCACTCCCAGTCTCCAGTGTGGCAGTACAAAATGCAGAAAAAGCCCTGCCTTTCTGTAAGCCATGCTCTGTTTCCAACAGAATTCCAAAGTATATAGCCACTTTGAAGAAAATTAACTCTACCCAGTCAAAAGAATATTCTTCAAAGACTGTTCCAAACCCAAGAAGGCTCTATTAGCTTCAGTGGGCTTTGGTCAAGTTTGGTTTTGAAAGTAAAAAGTTATTCTAAGAGAGAAAAAACTTCCTACAGTTTCTACCACTGAATTCTAAATCTGTACTTGTTCAACTGTACCTCTGCTGTCTGCAGCTATTTTTTTTGTAATGGCTTGCTGAGAACACAGCGTTCATTCTGTTACCATGTATTAAATACAGACTGGCAACATTTACCTTACAAATTTATATATTATTACAATCTCTATTTGTCATAGGAAATCTTTTTGGCATATAATTCATCATTTGGAAAATCTGAAATGTTCATCTTCTCGTGATCCTAATTACTTTAACCATCTTGCCAAAATTATAGTCTCTATATATATGTATGTTGTTGCAATTGATAAATTCCCTAAAGACAATAGATTTATTCAGTTACTAATGGGTTTCCACTAGACATCTTAGTAATATAATTATTCTGTCTCATAATCAAATAACTGATTAATCAGTACATCTTTTTTCCAAAGTTAATAAGTTGTTATAGGTTCATTTTTATATGTCTTTCAAAATAATTGCTTTTTCTATACTATTCACCAAACAGTTCCATAAAAATGATATTTCTATATATTGTTTACTAAGTTTATTGAAAACAGAGTTTACTATAGGTATTCAAATCAGGCAAATAATTTGTTGATTTTAAACTTATTCCATGTGCTTTTCAAGAGCATTGAACAATTTTTTTAAATATTAATTCAATGCAAAGCCAGTGGGAGTGTTTGACTCCTGTATAGGTTCTAAAGGAATAGTATAGTTCCACTTGTGTCATAAGAAACTAAGTAGTGTGTGTAAACCTTTTATTATTCTTTTTCTACTTAATCAGAGCAATTAAACATATGCTTGAATCATTTACTTGGGTGGTTTATTTTTAAAGAATAGATATGTCCATATCCTGCTGTCTTAAAATGAATTCCTTAATATACAACTGTGTTTGTTGCATTCTTGGCCTGGGTAACTATCACGTGTAAGAGTTAGAATGCATGTAATATACTTGTACATACACACTTAGATATTCAGTTCCTGTAAAATTTACATACCATTTTTGTCTCTGTTCTGAAAGCAATTATAGTCAAGCCATAATTCAGTTCATTTAGACATGGTTGAACATTCAGTGGTTGAAACGGCCTGGGATACTGTGGAGTATGATGACGATACCTCAGCCAAATGATTCATAATTTTTTTCCCAGGAAAGTATAAAAGTGAGCAGAATACACCCAGGGAATTCTCTTTTTTCTTTTTTTTTTTTTTTGATGGTTGTGTAAACACTTTTCTTTTTTTCAATAGTAACTTATTTTTTTGAAAGTAGATTCTTGTAGAATCTTTTGAAAAAATATTCTTGTTCATAATTATATGCAACTATATTTGATCACTAATAGTGCATTTGTGTATGTGCAAATGATACATAAAAGGAAAAGATGGGTGGAAGGAGAAACAAATTGGGTAATTTCAGTGATATTTCACTATATATATTTCACTCTTTGTGTCTTCTTTGAGTAAAAAAAAAGGTTTATGATTAACATGCCATTTTTTACTGCAAAAAGCAGTCAATTTTGCTAGGATTTGAAATTAAGGTTTTATGTCTGTTTCTTAAGGTAGTACAATCCATGCCCCTGTATAATTTCCACTTTCCTTTTGGACTCCCATCTTTCCTATCTTGTTCTCTGTGCCCTCCTAAAATGAACTAATGGAGCCCCAAAATGAAGTAAATGGAATCCTCAAATGAGCTAAATGAGGGTAAAAATGGTTCTTTTGATGTTCCTTTCCCTGTGATGTTTGGGGTACATGAGAAGAGAATTCTTACCCTAGGAGTTTGTTTCAGCAAGTGTAGAATCAAATTCCATTTTCTAGACAAGCTGAAATGACTTGCTAATAATAGAAATTAATTATAAATTAGAAAGACTCCCAGGGCTGATTTCAGACATACTGTATTAACAAAAGAAAAAAGGAAAAGGGGAAAATGAAACAAGACCTTGAAAATTATGATCTGCATTGCTCTGTGTAACTTTAAATACTCGATTGAGAGTATGCACTCATGGCTTCCTTCTGGGTATCTGATAAAATCTTGCTCTAACAAAGCACTTATGATTTATTTTCCGTGGAATTAAAATATTCTTTTTAGAGGAATTACTTGTAGTTAAGGGCAAGCATTTCTTCTCTTTCCTTAAGTTAGTGTGTAATCATACAAACTTTAAATTCTATTCCATTTAGCAGTTGTGCTGGACATATTTGAAATGCCTTGATGCTGATGGAAAAGAACTACTTAACTTTATGTCTTGTTTCTTGAATTCTCTTTTTTCTTGCTTTTTAGAGGAATTACTTGTAGTTTTGTTTGTTTGTGGTTTTTTTGTTTTGTTTTGTTTTTTGTTTTTTGGGTTTTTTTTTTGTTCTGGGTTTTTTGTTTGTTTGGATTTTTTTGTCTGACCAGACAGACAACTGATGCTTTGTTATATCATGGCTTGCAAAATTTCATCTTTATTCATCCCAGAGCACAGGCAACATCTGTCCAATTCCTATTTAACAGGTGTCTCTTATAAAACAGCAACAGAGAATAGAGTATTTTGATGTTTAAAAATAGTAATCTATTTTTTAACTTTTATATGACAAACACAGATTTTGATGCCATATAAGTGCAGTAAATACTAGAGGAGATCAATTTAAAATTCCCATTTGGTCATCATTAGACAAGAGATTCTTTCTAGAGAAGACTCTACTCAGAGGCCTTTTAAGTTGAAAGAGATGTCGAACCAACAGCTTCACATAAAAAACCCCAAACAACCTAGTCAAAAAAAAAGCACAAAACCCAAGAAAATATGTAGGCAGGTACATATTCATATTTTTGTTCACACAGAGGAAAAATAACTCAGCAAACTTCCATTGCTTTACTAATGGGCTTTTTTACTGCTTTGAGTCATTGTTTTTTCAACAGGGGTAATGGAATTTAAACAAATAAATTTAATCTATCTTAATCTACTACTAATCTAATATTAACAATCTTAATCATTATTTATAGTAATATTGAAACATCTTTTAAAAAAGTTTCCCAATTATTTTTCATAAATTATTTTAATAATTTCATGTCACAAAGTTATTACAGAATTCTAAATATGTGTAATCTAGTTGTAATACACTTTATTTATTAGTGGTAATATCATACTAGAAAATCACATTTAAAAATTGAAATTTTCTGTGGAAAACATTGATTGAAAGCTTTTGATTAAAAAACAGATGAAATGTATTGAGCAGAAAACACAGTGTTTGGCTTTAAAATCTGTGTTAAAAATATTTATTTTTTCCTTTGTTAAGGCAATTCACTTTACCACACTTAATTTAAATGGATTTAATTATACTGTTTGACTCTGTAAAAATGCTTTGCATTTTACCAAGAAATTTTCTGGGCTCTGAGATTTTCTGTGCAGCTGCAGAATTTCTCTTGTGCTGTAATCCAGGTTCTTCTCATCTTCTCCATTCTTTTGATGAAATTTCTCAATAAAATACAGTATTATGGTGTGGACAGGAGCTGCTATGTCGTTCTGTTTTAATTCAAAATAGACGCTATGGAATTCTTTCTTCCACGGTGTTTTATAGTCTAGAGTATTTTTCTGGTTTGGGCACATGTGTAACATCATTTCCAGTACCATGTAAAATTCCAGTCATTCATACTTGAGAAGTAGAATGAATGCAGAATATAAGAAGTGCAGAGAAAAAATATCGTACAAATACAGAAATAACCAATTAGATAAAAGATAAATCTTCCAGATCAAATGAGGAGAGTATATTTCTTTTTTTCTTTAAACCTAACAAAATAAATTCTGAAAGAAAAATGATTGCTGTTTGCAAATGCATCTGGTTTGTGTTCATAAAAGAATAAGAGCTATTTCATAAAATACAGAATTGACAGAAGAGAAACATTTGTATATTGAACCTGTTGAAAAATGTGTGAGGAAACTGTAGTAAGGAAAGTCATGTAGCTTCTGTTTAAGAAGGTACAATTTTATTTTTTTTTAGGAGATAATATAGTAACACTCAATGTGAGTGAAAAGATTCAAAGACCTAGGAGGCTCCTTCCACTTGTGTACTGATTGAATTTCAAACTATAAGACTACTGCTGGGTGGAAGTTATGCTTTTCAAGTAATTCTAGTGAAAGCTGTTTTAAGATAGAGAGGTTTTGAACTGTTTCCTCTTTAACAGAAGAAAGAATTTTTCAAATAGATGACTTTGTAAAGAGAAAAGCCTCAAATTTCAAAGATTCAGCGCTTTTTTTCCACATCTCTAATGTAAAATTTCAGTGAGGAAATATATAAACAATAAGTATCATTCCAATGCTAATTTTAAAATATTTTGCACAGTTGCAAAAGGACCACAGATGAAGGAAGTAATAAATGAGTAACTTAATGCACAAGAACAAATGGAATACCTGATTGTGTTTTGTCACATAAAAATAGGTTAAATTCATCAGGCAAGTTATTGCTTGTGAATTATTCACTATGTTCTACTGGCTGTAATTTTTTTTGCATTTAATTACAAGGGGCTACAGATTACTTAGAGGTCTTGTAATGCATGTGCCTGACTGCCAAGACCACTAATGGAAATTGCATACCATTGCTGAGAGAAAAGTATACACTTCAGTAATTACATGTGGTACTCTAAATGCAGATGCAAAAGTAATTATCATAAACTGGTGCTCTGCATATTGGAATGCTGTATTGGCTCAATACATCAGCTTTCACTTCCGAAGATCATCAGGACTCAATACGTAGTTAGTTCTCTCATGATATATAATTGAAGGTCTCCAAGTAGCTTCCTTTTGTTCTTGTGCTCTCTGAGTAGTTCCATAGGGAGTGCTACAGGCATTATTGCAAGGCAGAAAAGAGTGATATTGGCTAGCACTTAAGTATTTTGGTAGAATTTTAAAGAAAAATCATATAACACATGGCTTTAGCTACTATTATTTGTCACCTTTTCACTGCCACTGAAGTTTATATAGTAGAGCAAGTTAATTTAAATTCTCAAGAGGTTTATTCTCATTCTTCTCCTGCAATTTCAGTAACAGTGGAGCCTAGAAGCTCTGACCTTGTGAAGAGATGAGCAAACGAAAACTAGAAAAAGGGAAAAAAATATGTGTCTGAGGTAGGATTAGATATCCAGCAGGGCTATGAACTGCATAACTCGATGATTCGTGGCTGTAAAATAGTTTTAATTTATGACCTTTGATGGTTGCAATGCTCCAAACATGACTGAAAATCAGAAGTTTCAGCATTTCTCCACATATATTGTGAAAATGAATATGTTCAGAGGTGTTTGGTCCTTCACTCTAGTTACTTGTGGTTAGTGCATTTCCTGTTATATATTGGCTAGAACCTTTATTGCTGCATGGAACTAGCCTACCACTTTTTCCTTTCATTTTGGCCTTTCTACACTGTCTTGAGTCTCAGATTAACCCCTGACTTTTCTCATCTCATCACATCTTTAAAATAATTTCAGAAAGATATTTCAAACTTACAAAATATGGTTGGCACTAATGTTTCACAGAGTTCTTTTAAATTAATGAGGTAAGAAGTTTGTTTTGTGCATATAAATGTTTCCACACTCTGGAATTTGCTTGGGTCTGTATAAGTTTATTCTCTTTCTTTTCTCCTCATCCTCTTGCAGTTTTTTTTCCTGAAGGGTCACTTAAGTGTTGACTATTTGCCAGTTTCTTCTCATGGTGATCTGCAGCTTACGTACAGCTACCTCTGAGCTGCCTTCCTAGCTTTCTGTCCTGATTACTTTTATAAATTCATGTATTCTGATAGTTTTAAGTTCAAGACCCTATGTTTCATCAGTCTCCTACCCATGGATTCTTGAATCAACATCTGATGTCTGATATCAAAATGCTGCATCTATATTACTGACTTGTGAATTTCAAATCAGTGCCAAAAAAAAGGTTAAAGGTTTCTAATCTGTTGCAGTCCCATATAAGACTTCTAGAAGTTCCACTCTTCGTGAGGTTACATCTTTCCTTAAACTCTTTCACTTCTACAAAGGTCATCTTCTCATCTTTACTTGTTTGCATGCAGTTAAAAAGTGGTAAAAGACACACTGCAATAACTGGGAAAAAATAATTTTTGTTCCTCTCTTCTTATTAAACTGAGTTAGTTTCTCTCTTTATATATCTCATATTTTATCTTAAATGTTTTCAATTTTCTGTTAATAAAGGTTTAAAAGGGTATTCTTTAGGCTGCAGGTTGCTAAGAAGCTACATACATGCCTGAAATTAGATGGAAGTTTTACTGAACTGCAGTCAGTTGCAGCATACTTCATCTGTCCAAAATGCACAGGAGCGTTCTTACAGAGGTCTACATAGAATTCTAGAGCCTCGCATGAGAAAAGAATTAATGAGAAGGCCCAGAAAGAGGAATCCTGGCACTGAGCATTAAGAAAATGCAAGCAAATACTTATCCTCATGCATCAGCAATCAAAGTGGTTGGTGTATATATGTGTATTTATATAAAACATCAGTTACCAGCAT
Source organism: Geospiza fortis (assembly GCF_000277835.1). Classification (NCBI taxonomy): domain Eukaryota; kingdom Metazoa; phylum Chordata; class Aves; order Passeriformes; family Thraupidae; genus Geospiza; species Geospiza fortis. The sequence goes on along the minus strand of NW_005054359.1, from coordinate 1,891,633 downwards.
CAGGAACTGTTTAAACATCCTATTCACGTCAAACATTAAAATGAAGGTGTTTTCTGTAATGGTTATTTATGATTATTTACCATCTGCTCACAAGTAAATTCATTACTATGAAGATTTAGCCAAATAAAATAAGTTAACCTGTTACAGGTGATAAAATACTGTAATTAGCTGTGTCTGAAACACAAAATTAGAGAAGAACATTTTGTTTACCGAATAGCTGTTAGACTGGCTGCAAGAAGTGATTGTTTTGCGTGGTGCATGTGTCCAAATGAAATTGCATCAAACTGACTCAGAGATGAGGTGTGTTTCAATGAAATAATTGATTCTTAATGAAATTATTTTTAAAAAAGTAAAATATGTTGCCAGTGAAAAAGACACAAAATTAAAATAATATCTTCTCTTCAGAGCTATGCATATGGAAAATAATAAATGCATTAGCAATGCTGACATAAAAGAAAAAGGGTTGTAAGAGTACAGACAGGGCAGACAGAGTTAAGGTGACAGCAAGCATATACTCTTATGCAAGCATTTTCTGAAGTGACAGACCTATACTATAGTTGGAACACCAGACTGCAATTCATAAGCCCTTCTACTGCTTAAAAGAAGCCTTTAGGTATCTGAAGTTAAACAGAGAATGAAATAAGACCATTAAAACTGGAAAAGTTGAAGATGAGGACCCATATTCACATCTTTTCCATATCAACATATTAGATATGCTTTGCAAAAATCTTAAATCTTTTGTTCTTAAAAAAAAGAAAAAATATCTAAAAAAGAAGAAGGTATCATCCATTCTGGAGTGTGTATATTAAAATGAAGAGTTTTCTCTAATTAAAACCATAAGCTTTGGTGATCATTTCTCCATTTTCTCCTTCCAAGAAATATCAGATGGAGGGGAGGCTAATTGGGCCATATTGATGTCTTCTGGAAGTTCAGTGATGTCCACATAAACACTAAAGCTCTTAGTCTTGTCTTAGGACTTTTGTTTCTTAGTGTTGCCTTTAGAACAACTGTCCATGCTTTGAGACTGCTTCAAAGCAATGTTGTTGGAACAGGATGACATGTGGAATTATTTAGAAAGGGGAATACCTACATTTTTGCTGTTATGTCAAACCTTGCAGTGAGTTGTTTTGGTTCTTTTTTTCCCTTTCCCCCCCTTAACCTTTCAGCATAAATGACAATGTCGCTCACAGTTAAAGCAGAGCACTTTGACATCAAGTTTCCTTAATGCCTGATCAGTCTGGAAATTGTACAGAAACTGGCATGCCTGGGAAAGTGTGTGTGCATGACTGCTGAGGGATCCTATTCCCAAGATACTTGTTACAGAGTGCTAATGTCAGAGTGTCAACAAGGAAGCTTTTAAATATCAGAATTACACAAAAATAAAATGTCAATTATGTCTTAGGACAGATATTTTAGACATAAAATCCCTCATTGTTGTGTCTTTTTTCATTAGGCATATTAGTCAACTCAAAATTATAATTTGTTTAGATTTCACATAAATTACATAGCTTTATTAGAATAATCATTATTTTTTTTTTAACACAGCAAGATATTTATTTATTTAAGGCTTTTCCACTCTGTAGCTTAAGTTGGCTAACAACAACTGAGAGTTCAATATATTCCAGGTAGGAATGCTGGTTCCTTTAACAGACATTATTAATAATTGGTAATATAAAATGAAGATTATGAAATTATGTAGCTGAGGCAATTGAAAAACAATTTTAAATATTGTTTGGAGAACAGCAGCGCATAGATTATGTAAGTGTGATAAAATATTCTTTTTAAGTACGATTAAAGAACTTTTTGTATGCATTCAAATATCTTCTTCTGTACAGATTAATAAATTAGAATGTGTCTAAGTATGCATACAAACAACACTAAATTAGTTTTCAGATCTGTCAAACACTTTTTTTCTTTTTGCTTCAGGCTTCTATCTGTATGTTACCCTTTGTACCTTGAGTTGAGCTGGGTGTGCCAGCTTTTGTGGAGGTGTTGGGGGAGCAGAATATTTATCAGAAAAGAATATAAATGTTTCTGAAATTTCCCTTGAGGTGGAAATTATCGCCCATAAATTATTTGAAACAATCAGATTTTATTTCTTAATGATAGTGTCTTTTTTCAGAAAATTGGGAGAAATTAACATAACCTTTAGCATACAAAATTATCATTTGAATGAAACATGCTGTCACAAAAATTAAATCAAAGTTAAGCCACTTTAATTTTTTTCTTGAAACATAGATCTACTTCTAGTACAAATAATTTTATTTTCTATTACAAATAATGTTTATAAGCTTTATCAGCCTCCATGTATGTGTCTTTGACCAATTTTCATTTTCTAGTATGTTTGTATGGAGATGTTAATTTTATTCTTACTTGATGGCATTCTTCTCACCTAGTTTCAGATAATTTTTATATGAAAATCTACATCTGATCAAATCGTTTAATCTTTCTGTAAAGGCAGGGAAGAGAATTACATTCCTCTCCAATGCAGTTCATCTTGCCCAAATACAGATGTTTTAATGAACATGTTAAGTGAAGCTCGCTTAAAACCTTTCTGTTTGTCTCTACTGACTTGGGTGTAGGTGTCTGGGTGTTGATGGGAGATCCAGGGGTAGGGTTTGAGGACAGGAAGGATGTGATGTGCCTCTAGGGGCAGCCTCTGTGACAAGAGAGACCAGGGCAACCCCACAAGGATCCCATCACAGAGAACAGCTGAGTCCATGAGCCATTTTCCCATATCTGGCTGGATGAAAATTTTACTTTATTTGGATTTCTTAGTATTTTTCTGAAGTTGACTTATCACTTACTCCCAGTGGTATTTGTACTATTATACCAGTATTTTCACTATATTTGTATACATATTAGTATATTTTATATTTCTAGTATATATATTATATACATATTTGTATATTTTTACCATATACTAGGGAAAATGTAAACTTTTAAAAAATGCAGACTTTTTCCCTTACTCGTGAGTTTATATGCCTGATGAACTAGTTTAGTCAAAAGATTATCTCTATTATTTGAATTGGAATGAACTTTTGCTTTCCTCATGTTCCTCTACAATACAAATGCAGAGTGATGAAGCTTACACTCCAATTATGTTTTACAATGTTGACCATGAAAACTTCATTGTAATTGTAATGTCAGATAATTTCCAAGAACACGGTTCTGACTCAAAACAATGTGACCAGCTGCAGAAAGGCAGCACTCTGCCAAAACCTGTCACTTTTCATTTGGTCACTACTTCCAACAGAGCTGTTCCTCATTTTATCTCTGTTTAGGGTTTTCCTTCATGAAATTTGGCTTCTTGCATTGAAAAAGCTCCATGCAGCATCTGCACGTGTCAGCAGGCCCAGCAGAGGATTGTGCCTTTCCACATTATCTGTTACCAAAGCAGATATGTGTGAGGGAAGACATGACCAAACACCTTTTTCTGGAGAGGTTAACACAACAATGCATAAAAAAGTGAGGTTATGCCCCACAACTGGAGGCTGAGACAACTTTGTTTCAGCTGGTTCACATGGCAATTTACAGATGGCTGCAGATCAAATTGGTTGGCGGTGCGCTGACCGGGAAAGGACAGGCTCCCGTGTTCCAGGCCTATAGCTCTACTGCCATAAGGGCTGTAATTTCTAGCAGAAGGGGGTAACAAACAGTATTAAAAAATAGCATCAGAAATTATTTTGCCCATTAGCTAAATGAACACATAGATGAACTTTTAGATATTTTTTATTGAATTCAGAAATGAAACATCTAGCTCACTTTTCTTTTGACAATTTTTTCTCTTACTTCTGAGTTTCTCTTTGCTGCTTGAAGGAGTAAAACCCCAAAGCAGGTTAGTCTGAATTTCTCCAGTTTCATTACAAAAGTTTTGTGCAGATATAGCTAAAATCTTTGGTTTAGAACTATAATGATTAATGTCCTGAGCCTCAGAGAGAGGAGATCTGAGCCAGAAGAGAATAGAAAACTCAGAAACAAATGGGACACAAAAGATTGAATGCAATTCTTGACCCCAAACCTGCTGAAAGAGTCTTTTCACAGTTTGATATTTCATATTCCTTCTCCCTTTCTTTAAACTTTAGAAACTGATGGTACTTCATTTTCCTGTCAATGGTAAACTCTTCCTTTATCTCATATAATCTCAGATATTAGTGAGTGAAGGAGGGTGGGTTTGGGCTTTTTTATTTCTCTTCATTGTTTTTCTTACACTCTGTCTTACACTTATAACAGACTGCCAGCTATAATAGAATTCTTACGTATGCTAAATTAGAGTTAGGTATGGAGCATCTTATTTTTGAATTAAATGTCTGATTTCAGAATGCATACCATCATCATATGTTTTCATATATTGGTGCCAGAATGTAAATGGATTTAGAATTGTGTTGGCTGAACTGTTAGAGAAATGCAAATAAGTTCATCTTGGCTGATATCTTGCTTGTTTTACAATAAATATGTTTATTGACTTATAAAATTACCTCAAGAAACAAACAAAATTCCAGGATATCAGTTGTGATAGATCTAATATAGGCCAAGCAAAGCTCTCTGGTCTAAAAATCGCAATCATTAGTCAGATTAGACTTCACGCCAATGAAAAAGATATAATGGCTGTATGTTGTTTTCAGTTTTGAGGAAGAAATTATCTGCATTACATCTGAAATGAAATCAAAAGAAAGAATTATTGAAGGAAGTAATGACCACCATCTGTTCCTGGTATAAGTAGTGTACAGATCTGCAATGAGTTCAGAGGTTCATACTGAAGCTGCTTGTGAAAAAGTTGTATTTTTCTTTAGATACAGAAAATCAGCTTTGGATTCTGTGCATATTTCTATATGGGTGTAGTAAATACAGTAGGAAGAACTGATTGATATTTTTATTTATTACCCATTATATTAATTAAAAGTACTAAATAAAATTTAAATATATTCTTTTATTTCAATGACGTTTGAAAAAAACATAGGACTGGTTTAGGCAAATAGCATTTTTAGATGCTGAAACAGGAAAGTCGGCTGCTTGTAATGAAGGCCAATGAAACAAAATGCAATATTTCAGGAAAGAGGAGGAATTTTTCCATGATTTGATCAAAGTCATTATCCAGGATGTAACAGAGTCAGTGAGGATTTTCTCTTCTGCTTGAGATGATAGAAACTCTCCACACTCCCCTTTAACCTTTCCACTCCTCCTGCCTCAATTGCCAGACTGAGCTGAGCTGAGCAAAGTTTGGCCTCAGTTCTGCCAATGCACCTCTATTTGATTAGGAGTGCTCAAAAGCTGAATGGCTTATTTAAGGGAGACTGGATTCTGCAGCTGGATGAAGACAGTACCTTTCTGGAAGGTCAGAGATTTAGTTTCCAGTGACTGCTCCAAATCAAGCTGAAAGTGTGTCTGATCGGTCTTCTCCTACCTCTGAGGAGATTGCCCACCCATCAGGCAACACAGCAAGCAAACAGCCAAGGAATAACTTTAAACATTGCACTGGAAAGGATTTAGCAAAAGATGCCTCTGTGAAAATAACCTATTGATATTAGAGTTAATAGGATTAAAGAAATACTAATCCTCCTATCTGGCATGACGGATGACCCACGGATGATGTTTCAAAGCAAGAAGGGATTGTAGGAGAACATTGGTCAGAATGAGGAACAAGGCTGCAATCCACTCAAGCATTACTGCAGAGGAAAATGAAAATCTGCCCAGAATGAATAGAAAAGCTTACAGAAAGCAGATATCATCCTGTCCATGGCCAGAAAGGTGTACTGCAGCAATTTCTATTTTGCAGTTTTATTTTTATTTACATTTGCTAAGTAGACCTAAGTTTTGACAGGCTGTGTAAGGGGAGATGAGACTAGCCATTGTAATATAGTGACATGCATCGCATGTGAACTACTGCATAAAGAAAAAGAGTCTGAAGAAGGAGAATATAAATAAACTCTGCATAAATTTTGAAAATAAAACCTTATTTTTTTCATAATATGTTGTGAATGAAAATTGTAAATATATTTAGCCATGCATGCACAAGACTTTTGTGGTGTCCAGACTGGGGAATAAAAAAGCCTATAGACAGCAAAATAGAATTAATCTATTCTTTAAGCTACCTATGTGATAAATCACAGTGCAACCTGCTCAGTTAGCTTTCCAATTACCAAGAGGGTTGTTTACCCTAGCTCGCCATGTTGCTTGAATGATTTATTTCCAATACCACATTGATTTCCAATAAATTTGTCCTTTGAATTAATTGGAAACATGAAATAAAGACAATAGTTTTTTGCTTTCTTAGGTGTTTTTGAGGCTTTATTTGTGAATATTTATATTCTATTTATATATTAAGGAAGGGAGATATCAGAAAGAGGAAGGTGACTATGAAAGACATTTAAGTAGAGAGATGTTAGGGAAGAGACGTTAAGTAGGAGACATTAGGGAAGATGGTCAAAGTCTTGTTTATAGGAAGACAGAAAGGAAGGGAAATACATCAGTGGTGTGTGATCACACACATAGGGCAGGTCTGCCAGGGCTGTGTGCACATGGCTCTGGAACAGCAGTCTCCCAAGTATGAGCCCAGCTGGCCTCTGCCTCATGTCCGCACGTTTTTTGCCTGAGAGCCTGGTGCTGGCAGGGGGAGTGCCCACACACTCAATGCAGACAGGCACAGCCTGCACCATGGTGAGCAAGGCCACCTGCACACACAGATCCTACATGCTCTGGAGGGGAGGCCAGCCAAAACTGAGCACCTTCTGCACTGTGCTGTGTACAGTGAATTGAGCATCTTCAGCAGGTGCTGGCAGCACCAGGGAGCTCCTTCCTGAATCCAGGTTTGTGGTGAAATTACAGACCTGCAACACCCTTGGACTGATTGTTATAGTTCACACCCGATGTGCAAAAGGTAGTTTCTTCTCTAGAATTATTTTTGGAGAGAGCATGTGTGGATTATATTTCTGCTTCTTTTTTCCTTGTCTTTCTGACATCTTGAGTACCATACCTTGGTGCTTGTTTCTCAGCAGCAACACACTAGGAGTATTTGTCACATACAGTTTACACCCTCTTCAGGAAGTAGAGTTCCTTCTAAAGTGGATCATGATAGCAGTGTTCCTTCTTCTACTTTGCATTTTTTTCTTGCAATCAAACTAAACACTGAAAAGTCGTCATTCAGGACCTGAGCTATGCAGGAAGACTTCAGTTGGCTAAATTTTTTCATGCACAAAAGTCAACAAATACACTTCTATTGATTAAGCTGATATGATTTTTACAGAGTAGTATTTTGTAGAACATTCTGAAGTAGATAAATAAGTTGCTCATTTATTACTCACACAAATTTATTCATAAAGGGAAGGATATTGGACTTATTTCTGCTATGTAGAAAATAGGCAAAGATTATGATACGTTGCAGCTTAGAAAAATGAATTCAGCTTCTAATGTCCTTCCTTCCTTCCTTCCTTCCTTCCTTTCCCCCACTACCTGTCTGCTGTACCCAGGACCCCAATATAGCTGAATTTTGTTTGTATGTGTTTTTACTCTGTTGCTGATCCACTTTTATATAAGTATCTTGCTGTCTATGTAAACATCAATTTTGTTCTCAACGGCTGCATAATGCGCTCTCACTTGAGGAAGGATTACATGTAAAGATCAAATATGTTACACATGTGCCCTCCACAAGGGAGATTTCTGAAACTGCCTTGTCTCTAATTCTATTGTTTCCTTATATTGATAATGATACATAGACCTTCTTTTTCAATTTATTTTTAAATTCAGAATTCTCTATGTATGCAATTTGTCAATTTGTCTCCATTTGCTCAGTTCCCTCACAGAGGCATTATGTTCTGTGGAAATAGCAACATGTAGTTAGAGATTGCCATGTGGAGTATAGAAAATGTCAAAATTTCATGGATCACTTAGCTTTTGTCATTTCCTGCAATTTGGAGACTTTGTAACTTCATTATTTTTAAACTAGATTTTTAATATATATTTCCCCAACAAAAAAGAAAGGCTGTCTAACAAAAACTCTTAAATGCATAAAGAAAATTGATTTAGTAGAAGCCCTAGAAAATCTGTCTCTAGCCAGACATCGATTATCTTCATTCATATCTTAAAGGCCAATTGAAAAAGAAAATGCTCTATCATGAGTCTGCATACGTGAATACAAGTTTTGAGCAAAAAGTTGCTGTTGAAACTGCTCATCCTTTTTTTTTTGTATACTAATCTATTTTTGTTTTTTGGTTAAAAATATTATCTTAAATATATCTAAAATCAGGTTTGGTAAAAGCTGAACATATTTTAGTTTGGATATGCTAGTGCACCAGGACGCAGAATCATAGAATCACACCATGATAATCATAGCGTGATTTGGGTTGAAAGGGACCTTAAAGATCATCTAGTTCTGACCCTGCTGAATCCAGATACTTCACAGCCCAGGAGTACTACAGAATCCCAAGACTGACTTCATGAATTAAGTGGAAACCTCCTAGATACTCACACCTCAGAAAGGCTCCTCTATCCCTGTAATAAGGTGAAAAGCTGGTCCAGCATAAGTCACCATATTCTGGATCAGAAACAACTTTTTGCAGCCATTGCCTGAAAGGCAAACTGCCTCTGTTTCTTATTGTAAATTAACCTTTAATTTCCCTGGCATGGATGCCTCCAACACAAACACAACTTCAAAAAGAATATGCTATGTGGCCCTAGCATGAAAATAAGGACCTCTTAGTGTTACCTCTATCACTGTTACCTCTATCACTGTATTAGCTGGGAAAAGACAGCATCTGCTTCCAAGCTGTCATTAACTGCATTTGCACTTGTGCTCTGTATTTTTGAGTATAGGAAAATGATAGGTGGCCTATAATTGCAACCTGTTTAGAACAAGTAAGTCAAACAGTAAGGTCAAAGCCCTCATTGTTCTTTTGCTCTGTGGACAGCCTCAGGGTAAACAGCAGAGAGGACTCCCATCACTTTGTCAGCTTCCTTGCTGCCAGCCAGCCCAACAACCGTTGCAGCAATGCAGAGACAGAAACTGGTGAATACTTCATAGGAAACAAGCAGTAAGCTAAACTATTTCACAGTTCATTCACTACTCACTTCTTACTAGAAAATACAATGATGATGGTGATTTTGAAAACCATGACATTCAGCGTATTTAATATTTATTCTTTTATGTAAGTACAGGTCTTCTCTCCTGGTGAGTCAGCAGACAAGAGGTGAGTACAAAACATATAAAATGCAAATAGCTGTATCTAAAGTGGTGTCTTTAGACATTGCTCAGCCTAGATTTAGCTGATGTTTCAGATATTCTGGTCTTGGTTTGATTCAATCTTCAAACAGGTTGTTTTGGGGAGCCACTATAGAGGGAGTTGTTAAGGTTTCAGTTTTATGCTAAGCTGTTTCCCACCATCCCTTTTTTTTTTTTTTTTCAGATCTTACTCTTTCCTCTCCTTTTCTCATGTGTCACTAGAAATCTATAGCAGGAGGCTCTAGATTTAGGTCTCTAGTGAAAATGGGAAGGGAATTCTGTAACTATTGCTTTGACAGCAGATACTAGTTCCTCATGGAACCCTGATGTCAATACTGAGCAGGCTGCACTGAATGACAGGGTGCCACATGAAAAAAAATGCTACTTCATTTACAGATAAATGGCTCTTCTTCTGTGACCACTTTTAGTATGGTTTTGTTCTTTCAGGCATCTATTTTCTTATGATCTTATTCAAGATATTGTTTATTAACTGTCTCTTCTGCGCAGTTTCTAATATTTCATATAATGAGCTTTTGCTCAGGGACATTGATTCATGGTTGTCTATGCACTTTATTACTAAATACTTTCTTACAATCAAATATAGGTAAAGCAAAGGCACTTAAAAAAAATACCCAAGCCTCAACTATGACAGGCAGATAAATGATGTAGACAGACTCAACATATTAAATTCCA
>NW_005054359.1:1814509-1881716 GCF_000277835.1 Geospiza fortis | reverse complement strand
ACTCTTTCAAATATAAAAGCAACCTTTTCAGAATTTAGGATGAAAGCTTTAATCTCTTATTTTTCTCCTTGCAGGGAGTTTGGTGCGCTGAAAGCGGGAATTGGAGGCAGAGCAGAAGAGCTCTGGGTGTCTGTGGGGCAGGTCTTGCTGTGGTCAGTATGTAACACAAAGGCACCTTTTAGCATGTGGGTCAAAAGTGGTTTCTGCCAGAGGAAACGAAGCACAAATGTTTTATTACCTTCCTAGACTGTCAACTTTCCATTAGGTTGAATCTGAGTATGAGAGTTATTTATTTTCATTTTTTTCCCCAGGGGATATTTTAAGAAATTTTGCAGGCCCAGGTGGATAGTTGGTTCATCCTCACATTTCCTCAAAGTGTTTGTGGTTGTCTTCTGTATTGGTTGAAGGAAAGACCTCTGGACTCAAAAGCCAGAACTTCCAGGTAAAAGTTAGATTCCCATACTGTGTTTTCTGATGCCACATTGTAATCGTATTTGTATTACATATATGTATATAAAGTCTGCATTATTTCACAGGAAAAATATTATTGCACTATTATACGTGTGCTCAGAAATAGATGCTTGCAGTTGACATTCTGAGATATTTTTGTGCCCACTGATATCACTATATGGGCTTTTAAATACCACTAGAGAGATGTTTTGAAATTTCACAATAAAATATTAGTCACTAAATTCCATACACTATATTTTAACCCTACATTTAAATGGATTTCAAAAAAAAATTCATAATTATAAGCTTTCATAATAAAATGCTGGCAGCTGACATAGAGAAATGACATTTTAAGTGAAATCATGAAAATCCTTCAGTAAGCACATCTAGATTTTGTGTGGAAAGAAAAAGATCTGTTGGTGCTTGACCCTATAATATCAAAGAACTTCCTGTAGAAAAAACCTGACAGCACAAAATTAATCAGTGCTTAGTATTCAAGAAGAAGGAGAAAGTAGTCTTAAATCTGTCTAAATTCACACTGTAATTGTCTACTCAGCCCCAAAAATTATATTTGACATCATCACCATAATTAATGTGTTTATATTTTTTTGCTTGCCTTTTGTTTTCTTTCTAAACTCCCATGTGAACCCTTACATTTTAATTAAGAGGTCAAAGTTAAAATGCTAAGTTGAATTGCAGATAAAACTTCAAAATCTAAACTTCAATATTGAATTGAATAGTAAGCTTGACAGTACTGGACTTTTAGAAATTATATGATTTTGTTTTTTCTATTTAGTTATTATTAATTATTTTTCTAAATGGCCTTGAGAAATCAGAAATCAGTAAAAAACGGTTAGGAATCTGACATTTGGGACAAATGTCAGTAACAGGTAAAGTACTAACGCTTGCAAAACCTTCCTGTCATATTTATCTCTTTGTACCAACACCAAAATTCTTGTATGGAGGCATGTGTGTGCATGCCGTATATGCTAATATTAAGGTATATATTGACTTTCATGGGTCTGGATCAAGCCTTACACAGGATTACCATAAACTGCAAGTTTAATGAAGTCATGGTATCTAAAATTAGAAGATTGCTCAAGGAAATGTATTGTAAAAAAATTTTGCTACAATTTTCAACATCACTGGAAAATTAACATATAAATTAATAATAGAGCTACTGCCAGAAGTGCTTGTGAGGGCAGCTTGTTGGATTAGGCAGTAACACATAATTAGTAGCTATTACCAAGGATATCTAGATTCAGCAGCACCTGAGAGAAATGGGAACTTGTTTGCCCTCCTCATCTAGTATTCTTTAAAATCAAAGATAACTTCTACATGTAAGGCACTGTTGCATTTAATGTAGAGCTGCAGGCTCAGCTAAGAATTGATATGTACTGAAGGGGGAAATGATGGCTTTACAGTTAAAAACATTTATTCAGAACCAAATCAGCAATGTTTGTAAACCACTGAGCAAAATAAAGATCTAAAATCAGATTCTGCATATTGAAAATATCAGAGAAACTCAGGTTCTGTATTTTGGGTAAGATCCATCTGCAAATGACTATGAAAGTATCTATTTCTTCCCTGGATCATTTGTGCTGTCTTGACATGAGAAAGGTCGTACACACCACCACTGTCAGCATCATAAATACACATTGGAAGAGTGACAGCCCCTCCTTAGTACAGCTACTGTGAGGTACTATAGCTACCCTCACTATCCAAGAGTCCTGAGATTTAATTTGCTCTGTGTATGTCCATGGAGACGGCTCATATATAACACCAGGTCAAAGCTCTGAAGCAAAGAAGGGATGTGGCTGGACACGAGTAAGACAAAATTCTGTTCATAAGAGCCGCTAATTACTTCTGTCTCTGCTCCAAAGATTGATGACTTTTAAACAGTGAAATAGCTCTTACAGAGAGATGAAGTAGAAGGCTCAGTAGCTCAGCTGATCACCAGGGATTCTGAGCTCCTGGTAGAGTGAGATTTCAGTACTCAGCTCACTTTTTTTAAAATGGAGACTTAAGTTTGAATATTCACAGTGAAATGTTAACCAGGTAAGCCAGGATTTTCTGAACTTGAATGAGACAAAACCTCATTACATTAGCTGAACGAGCTACCCAGACTTCTGATCAGAGATGACAATAGGCTATAACCTCTCGAGCTATTGCAGTTTACCATTGGCACTTAGTCCACATCTTGATTCATTGGCAATATGCATGTGGATAAAAAGTGAGGAGCATATATTCAAAATGAAAAATCATTTACATTGAATCAAATATAAATGCTAATGCAGTAGTCAAAATTGCAAAACAGACTCAGTCTTGTGTTCCATTTAGTGCTTGCAATTAACTGTAATGATGCCTACTGCAGAAGAAACATATCCAATGTAAAATTAGATTCCTTTTTTTTTTGTTTTCCCCTAGCAGATTACTCTAGATTTACAATGGCATAGTAGAAATAAGAAGAGAAATAAAAACTAAAGTAAAACAACAGAAACAACAATGACAACAAATAATAATAATAATAATAATAATAATAATAATAATAATAATAATAATAATAATAATAATAATACAGTAATAATAGCAATAATAGTAGCTGTTGGTTTACTTAAAAATGCTCCCTTCAGGACTTAAAGAGCACTTAATTTCCCCTCCTTTTTATGGTTTTATTTTTATGGATAGTATTCTGTGGTCTTCATATAACATTGACATATTACTTTGACTACAGTTTTCAAAGTCTTACAATTTAATTTTTTTTCCCCTCACACAGCAAGTGTAGATTACATGAGTTTAAGGATTGTTTTTTCAGTCTTCTCCCCTCAATCTTCTTAACTCTGCAAATAGACACTTTGTATTTTAAGTAAAAACAGTAAAGTTTTTTCTAGAATAATTCATATGAGTTGGAGTGTGAATGTCACATTTATCAGTGTTATAGGGTATGCAGAACATCATAAATCCTCATCAGCTGTGGATTTTCTGAAAGTGTTAACAATGGCTGCTCCTAACAGTAAAACATGTAATATTTAAGTACTCCATTTGACATTAGAAAGCTTCAGCTATTTTCATGTCAGGTGTCTACCTGAAGCTTTAGCTGTACTAACAAGAAACAGTGTTGTCTAGAAATTAGGCAAGCATTCTCACCAATTTAAGGGATACTGGAATCATTGAAGTGTTCAAATGTCCTTAAGAGTCAAGGAAATGAAGGGTTCCCTTGAAATGGCGGTATCAGGAATTGATCAGTAAGCACCTTAAGATTTGCAGTTTGTCCTGACTCTCCACATGTCAACAGAAACAATGCTTCATCTTTCCTATTACCATTACATTTGATTAATTTAATGCCTGGGCTTTATGAAATAGTTTTGTTGAAATAGGTATGTCCCCTTTTTCCTTCATTCATCCCTTTCAAGTCCTGTCCGACTGTGACCTGTTGAGGTCTTCTGCTGGATAAATTACTAATGAGGGAAGGGAGGGAAAAGAATGACTGCTGAAAGCTTTATCAATTTGATGACTATGTCAATCTAAGTCAGCACTACTCTGAACAGGTTTGGTTGTCCAAATGTCATAAATACATTTTCCATAGGTTATAATTTCAAAATACTTGGCTATTCATACAGCATATTCCAGGGAATGCTCTGCTTGAAGGCCATACTCTGCCTGAACACAGATAGCTCTGCAGGCTAAGAAGAGGACAGCCTCACACTCAGACTGTGCCCCACAAGTTTTGTACATACAAATTCCGGGAACACTTGGCTCTGAAAACTCAATCTTGAAGTCCAGTAAAACTACCAAGGACAATACAATCACAATTGCAGGAAAGCAAGTAATCACATAGCTTCTTTCTAAAAACAGCCACATAAAATAACCTCATCTTTTTGGTTAGGAAAATGATAAATTTTCAGCTACAGACCTTGATCCAATTTTAAATAGAGAGTAGAAAATATCTAGATATATATATGTGAAAGTGCAGGTCTGAAATGATGTATCTACAAAAAGATTGTTCGTAGAGAGAGAAAAATAGGTGCCCTGGTCTAACGATCTAGCTATAATACTTCACATAAACTACTGAATCTTAAGCAGCTGAAAGTACTGATAATTTCTAATGAGCATTTCAGCAAACCACGACAAAGCAGAGTTCTTGAATTTGTTTGCAATCTCTTTGCATTAATTGATATGTGCTCTGTCTATTAATAATTTTTATATGGCTATTGCTTTGAATCAGGACAATGCAGATGTGGAAGAACTGCATGGAAAAATTAGACATTTTACAAGCCTGGAAAAAACAAAGCAGGGAGCACTTGAGAAATCGGGCAAATAAGAGGTCAACGCCGTAATCCTCAATGTTCAAGGAATGGTACAAAGATGGAAGAAATATCTCTCCTACCTTGTCACCAAAACTGAGAAGAGCCTTGGAGCACTGAAATACATCAGTATTTGGACATTTTCATCAGTGGACATTTTTAAGAATAGACAAGAACTACTGGAAATGGAGCAAACATGTGAGATACTCATTTAGCAAATTTCCATCCCACCATGTGTTGTGTGTTGGCTGATTGTTAAAACTTTTCCTCCATGAATATTTTCTAGCACGAAAAGTCAATGTGAAGTAATTACTGTGAGGTACTTTTTGTGCTGGGAATGATTCTACACAGAAGATTTTTCTCTGAGTCCCTGTTTTCTGGTCCTGGCTTCTGCTTCTTTTTGAACTCAAGAATAGATGAGGAGCAATGAGTGGTCACAGAAGTAATCTTTGTCAGGAGGAACATCTTTCTTCTGTTTACTTGCATCAGACTTTTATTTATCTTTTAACATTAGAGCTAAACTGTGTACAGAAAAATTGCTCTAAAAATCATCTAATTTTGAAGTGTAGCTTCTTGGCCAAATGCTTTTACTCCACTAGCACACACCTGCCAGACACCATTTGCAGCAGAATTGGAATCATATTAGTAGTGGATACAGCTCCAAGTTCCTCCTGAAAGATGGAGGTGCAGGGCTTTGTTAATTTTTTATTTATTTACTCTTTGTACTCTGGTAGTATAACAAGAGACCGTAGTACATGAGAATGTAGTAAAATAGCAAGCTTTTAAAAAAGTAAACATTATCCATTCCCCCACCACGTTGAAACAGATTTAAAGAAGTAATGCCTGTGGAATAAAGATGACAGAACCATAAAAACAACCTTTTGATGAAAAGAAGGTAGCCTCTGTGAAAAACATTGCAATGGTGTTTCATCATTTTTTGAGAGAAATTGTTTGGGTAGTGTTTTCCATACAGAGAAATGGAGAGATTAAAGACTTAACTTAATCCTTTCAGATGACAATTCACTTGTCATTTCCTATTAACAATCACTGGATTCTGTTTTCCTGCTTGAGTTTGTAGAAGGTTTTAATATTCACAAGCTATGATTGTTCTTGTGACTTAAGTTTTTCTGTCCGGCAGGGTTTAGGATTTTCTCAAGATACATTCTATTGAATAACTCTTTCTTTTCATATTATAAATAAAATAGCAGTGGAAAACTTGCATTAAGTGAACAGCTTATATCTCCTGTACATGTAAATCTGTGAGGCTGTTAGGTATATTTCTACACTTTTTTTTCAAAAGGTTTTACCCCAAATACTTGCTGTTTCCACCATCAGTGATAGAAATATTCTGTGTACATTTGGTAAATCTTCAATTTTGCATCTCTATAAGGAATATGATTCACAGCTCCCTGTAGCTATCACCAATATATATCTCTTTATCCGAAAAGATAAGCCCATGCAGCTGCAAAGACTTGGTTGATGCCACAGTATAAAGTCAACTTTTTCCTTGCCTTTACTTTCCCCACTACTCCTTACAGAGAAGTGATGTTGATTGAGAATGAAAAAATATCCTACCAGAATTCTTTTCCTGAAATAAAGTAATTTATTTACAAAATTTATTTTGCTATTGTATGTTCCACTGGAATTACTCAAAAAAACATGAATAGTTTTATGAGGAGAGAAGCCAGTAAATTCTGCCATGTTTCTTGGCTTGAGGTTGAACTCTGGGCCAAAGGCTGATATGATTCTGAAGCGCTGAGCAGTTTGGCAGTGAGGGGAAAAAATTACCAATGAGCCAGTGTGAAGAAGCAGTGGCAGGTATTGGGAGGAAATGGAGAATGGGAAGGAAATTGCGTTTTGTTTAGGTCAGGAGTTTGCACTAATCATTTCACTGCCCTTTTTCATAGACAAGATTAGGTACAGGTAAGTATTCCTAGCAAGTTGCAAGGAGGGGTTTTTAGAGGGGTGGGTTTTTTTGGGGGGAGGGTGAGATTAGGTAGCGCTTTTCTTGTGGTTCTGGTTTTTATTGCTGTTGTTACTGTTATTGTTTTAACAACATTTATGCACCTATACGTAAATGGATACTGACAAACTTACAATGCACAGGAAAATGTCATTCCTCTTAGTCAATACATTCATGAGGGGAGGGGCATAAAGTTTGCTCACTTCTAACCATGGGTCCTGTAAGCTAGAATACATATTTCAAGTGTTTGAAGATGAAGATACATCATGCAAACATAAAAGTCTCTCTTGATATTGAAATTTGGATATGTTAGTAGTACACAGCATGAGTCAAATCTCACAGATTTTCAGCAAAGCTGTATAATTCATAGCTGTATCAATAGTTTTCTGCTAATAGTCTACAAAATCACCCTTCAGGGGACCTAAGATCCATCTCAGCATTTTGTCCTTTTTATATTATTATCATAAATATCATCATGCTTGGGGTTCAAACACAATCTCTCCTTCAATGGATAAAAGTCAATATATTTATCACAAATGGTGTACTAAAAATGAATTACAGAGGAGAAGATTACA
Source organism: Geospiza fortis (assembly GCF_000277835.1). NCBI lineage: Eukaryota > Metazoa > Chordata > Aves > Passeriformes > Thraupidae > Geospiza > Geospiza fortis. Next base: position 1,874,424 of record NW_005054359.1, on the reverse strand, counting down.
AACATGCAACCTAAAATTTACACTTAAACCAATTCATTGTAAGTGTACATAATTACCATTTTGCAAAAGGTAATTAACCATTAAGATGGACTTTAATGGAGAAAGGAGATTTCCTTGAAACATAGATTGCTTTAAAGGTTAGATATTCTTAGCCAATGTGCACTGCATTCATTAAAAGCCACGAAACTATGATGATCTTCTTCATCTGAGTATCTAATCTCTCCTATTTGCATGAAGAGATTGAATTCAAGTCCCTTATGGAATAAAAACTTACATAGTTAGAAAGTATTGCTGTTGTCCAAGACAGCACCAACTACATTATGCTGCTCCATGGTTGTGTATTTTCTATTTATATTTGCTGAGTAGAGCTAAACCCCTATTATCTAGGTGACTCAAGGGTCCTTTGAAAAATTCAGGCAATTAAAGTTCATTGTAAGCAAAATATGTTTCTATTTGAGTTTTGAAATTGGAGCAGAACAATATGTTCAGTTTTCAAAAAGTTGACTATTGGAAAATCAAAGCTAAAACAACTGAGATTAGCATTTATCTCCAAGCTGTGCTGAGCCTGTTTGCTTCCTTATTTATTGTTTGAAAAAGCATTGAGCTTCATTATTTCTCTCATCTTTTGGACTGAGATTTCCTGGTTCTCTGCTGTCTTGAGACAGGATAAGAGAGTATTGCATACTCCTCACTACATTTCCTTCTATGACAATCTACTTCAAACAGTAAAAAAAATCACAGGCCAGTCTGGTATGATTTGCAGGTAAAAGGGGGTGACTGATAAAATTTGATTATTTACTTTTTCTGCTGGCATTTTTATAGCAATAATGTAGCATCTCTCCATGTTGTTTCATATTCTCTAGTAGTATTTTTCCAAGGTATCTATTCACCTCAACAGATACTTGTAAATGAGTTAGAACTTAACAAAACGTATAACTGCAATTTTTAATGTAATTTTCTGCTAAATTTAAATGTTGTGATGGCTTTTAATTTGCTTAATTTGATCAAATTTCATCTAAAAACCTGAGTGCTTTCAATGAACTGTAGTCTCAATTATGTCTCCTTCTGTTAGGAAGTTACAACATAAGAATATCTTTTGCTGAAATCTAGTTGCAGTTGTTTAAGATTATGACCAGGTGAAGCTTTCTTGCAGGTAAAAAGAAATAATTTTCACTAGTTCTGAGAGATGCAAAATATACTGCATATAAATTCATGTGTATATATACCTTTATGTACATACAGAGAGCAACTTTACCTAGTCACAAGCTTTCCCATTCTCCTGTCTCGGTCTGGACCTTCCAAACTCATGAGGAACCTATCTCATCTACATGGATCTTGTCCTCACCCTTCCTGCCTTCCCCAGGAGCTGTGCCAGGGGACACAGGGTAATTATTTTCGGAACAGGTATGAGGAAACAAGGCAGGTTGGCCAGCAGCCAAACACTTGTCAGAGGTGCCTAAATTGCAGGCAACAACCATGACTTTCTGGGTTATACCATCTGCTCTCCAATGTCACCTTCTGCTGTAAATTCCCCAAGAAAGTGTCCAAAACCCTCCTGACCTTGCCAAGAGCAGCACCTTCCTGGTTCCTGTATGCAGGAATCAATTTTTATGGAATTGTCCACGGTCAGTACCAGATCCTGTCTCCAGAATTAACTCCTTTCTTCTAACCTCAACCCTCTCACTGGAAATGTTTTAAAATAACTGTTTTCATACAATGTACTAGGGTTGATCTTGAGCTGGTCTTCTGAAGGATGCTTTGCAGAGTAATCAAAGATGCAATTAATATAATTAAATACTGCAAATCACACCAAAATGTAGAAGATAGATGTCAAGCAAGATTGGAGTAGCCACTTCAGGTCTTTCACCTTAAAAATCTTTGTTGTTGTTTAATCTCTTTAATTTTCTTTGTTTTTTCTCACAGGATGAATTAGCCTTTTAACACAGTTTTGACATATATTAAAGGTCCAAAGCATGATTCTGTGTCTAGATGACATTAGCAGTTACTGAAGAGGAGTAGTTTGATTAGAATAGTGACACTTGTGGACAAGAGAGAACTGGGATGTGGAAAAGGCAGTGTTTCAAATAATCATATACTTGTCAGCCCTAATAGATTTAAAGCTGCCTCCCTCATCACCTCTTATCAGTGGACAATATGTGGTTAATTCTGAAAACAAAATGTAGGCATTAATGAGAAAAATGCTTTATAAAATTCTTATTTTTCTTTCTTATACCTACAATTTCACTTACAGCACTGGAGCCAGCAGACGTAAAACTTTGTATTTTATTTCGATTAATAAACCTATCATAAGGACATAAAAGATTGTTGGTCAGGAAAAGGCCACATGCCTCGGTAAGACTGCATCCTTTAGATTTATTTTAACCTCACCTCTCTGCTTTGTAACTATATCATTTAACCCCTTTGTCTATAAAAGTGTCTTTTCTGGCTCTTAAACACATTTATTCTGTTTGCCATCTTATTTCATATGTTGCCAAGTAACAAAGACCACTGAAGCTAAGTAGGTCACCTCAAAGTCTTCCCTTTTCCAAAGAGAATAAATTTAACCTTTTCTTTTTTTTTCTTTCCCTCATAAGAACAAATACTATGAAAGTACAAACCTTTCTTTGACTGCTTTCTCTTATATATTCTCTGGAGAAGGGATATTTTGGGGATGGAAATAGAATCAGATTTGCTAGAAGACATTAACTAGCACTTCTTTTGCATGGAATATCTGTCTGAGTGCCAGTTTTTCTGTTTTTTCTTTTTTTTTTTTTTTTTTTTTGCGGCTAGTTATCTGCTTATTTCATGTGATGTTTTGGTTTGTGATCTTTTTCAGAAGTGTTTTTCTTTTTAGCTTTGATAAAAAGGGATTAAGGGATTTTTTTTTCCAAATAAAATGTATCTCCCGGTCAAGAACTTCATGATGATAATATATATAGCCTCTTTTTGTGGTCGTTGATATTTTCAAAGAAAAAATATTTTTTAAATTTAATTATTGACATTGAGAAAATATGTATAGGCAAGACTTTCAACCTATTGCTCTCACTTTGGCATTAGCCTGAGGAAAAAACATTTGACAATTCTCTAATGTTTGATTTAGGCGGGGAGAAGAGAAGATTTGACAGTAACCAATTGTTATGATTTGTCCCTGGCAAAGGTTCCTGAGGTCATTAATGTCACTCCTTTCAGTGTCTGTGGCTGTTTGTGGGACCCTGTCTGCCCTGAGGAAAGAAGCCATGTAGGGATTGCACAGACAGCAGGCAGCAAGTTGAATTAGCTGCTCTGGACATGGTTATTGTTCCATAGGAAGGAGTTTAAAAATACTGAGGAGGATGTGGCAGACAGAAAGCAGATGTAAGAATTATTCTGCTGGTGTTAGTCCAACTACAACTGCCCACTCATCTGGTGGGCAGATAGACAAGGTCCAGCATGGCTACAACCCTCCTGGCCTGCCCCATGTGCTCAACTTGATGTTCTGTGGAGCCCATGCCAGTGATGAAGAGGGGCTGTATCCTGAAAACATCCCCTGATGCTGACAGATCTGAAGGGACCTTCTTACTCATCACTGCTGTGAGGTCAACCTGTGACACCCATGTTTTGCCATCTCCTCCTTATACTGTTCAATCATCCTGGACTCTAGTCTGAATGGCACAGTCATTCTACCTTTAAGAAAAAAAAAATTAAAAAGTAATTCTTCACTTGGTACTACTTAGCTCCATCTCCAAAAGCCTTTAACACCATAGGACAGCTTACTGCGTTGAAATGAACATCCCAAATTACTTGACCTCCTTTGCTATTTAATGCTCTTTAACATTTTTCCAATCATTCTAATGAGAGTGGGCAGTTTTGTATATGAAAATTTTAAGCTCAGGGTTTTAAAGGTGTCTTTTGCTAATATTAGTTGAACTTGGAGTTATTTAAAATCAGAAGATGGGGAAATGCAGTAACTGTTAGAAAATATCCTCTTTACTACCTCTATTTGCTGTTATATTCGTGGATGTCTTTTCATTTTCTAATAGAATTAAAGCTATAATTAACAATATAAATAATAAATGTGATTTAGTAAGTAAATAAAAATCCTCAAAGTAGTTTCTTTGACTAGTTTATTTGACAACCTCCTCTGTACAACTACCTGAAAGAAGGCTGTAGTGCAGTGGCTGTCGGTCTCTTCTCCCAAGTAAAAAGCCACAAAACAAGAAGAAATGGCTTCAAGTTGCACCAGGAAAGCTTTATTTTGGATACTAGGAAAAATTTCTTCACCCAAAGGGTCGATGAGCACTGGAGCAGCCTGCGCAGGGAAGTGCTGGAGTCACCATGTCTGGAGGCATTAAAAAGATGTGGCACTGTAGAAGTGGCACTGTAAACATGGAACTTAGGGACATGGTTTAGTGGTGGACTTGGCAGTGTTAAGTTTATGGTTAGACTCAATGACCTCTTCCATCCTAAATGATTCTATTATTCTATAAAAACAAAGAGGATTTCAAACATGATGCTTTTCAAATGAAAATGTGTTTTTGACTTTCTGTTGGTGGGATTATGGGGTTTAGATTGCTTTGAGAGTTTCAGAGTTATAGTGAGAAAATAGGGGAAAGGAAAATGTCTCTGGTTTTTCATAGCTTTTATAAGCAAGTAAACAAGAGAATCCTATATTGATGACATGGGCTAATGGGAAAGAGAAAATAAAAGAACTAATACAAGGTCCAATAAATAGAAGGTGTCTTTTTTTTTTTAACTTACTGAATTTATTAAATCTTTACATTAACAAATTCTTTTTGCTGCTTCCCTCACTTATCCCTCAAACTGATCAGAAACCACAGAATATTATCAGCTAAATAAGCGAAACAGTGAATTTCATCTTTTTTGTGGGCTGTGTTTTGCTCTGTTTCTTCTGGTATTCCTAATCTCTGCTGGCCAAAGAATAAGTGAGGTGGTGACTAGCATGTAACAAAATCACTGGAGAACTCAGGGGCTTACCTGAAATGACATTTCTCTCATTGTTTTTAGCCAACTAGATTTCAACTAGAAAGAATCCATTTAAATATATTTAGTTCTCTTGATAGTTGAAGACCAAGGTCTCATTTGCTGAAAATGTTTTGATGCAACACTATAACATATCTTTTTGTTATGCTAATTATTTCCTTCCAGCTGTTACAAGAACATCTGTTGTACATTGTACACAGAAAGCAGCAGTAAAGGTACAGCCTTTCTCATTATCTTCTGCTGATGTTTCTACTACTTCCAGGACTAAGTTCCATTTCTGACATCCCAGTGGGACCTACTGAAAATGGATACAACAAGGAGAAAAATTAAGATAAGCATAAAAGCTACCCTTCACCAGCTTCTATGCAGCACTTGCCAAAATAGTTTGACAGTGTGATATAACTTCCCTTTGGTACAAAAAGGGAAAATTAAATTAATCATTATAGATTTAAATTGTGCCAAAGATCCTTCTCTGACTCTGCATAGAGGCTGCCATAGGTGTAATAGCTACAGGCTGCTTTTGAGAGTAGTCTTCATGACATCAGTCCTAGGCTGCCTGACACACATATTGCCATGCACAGTCCTGAATTTCAACCGTAGGATCTGTAGCTTTCATACTGCACTTCAGCCAAAATAATGCTTCCAGTGGCCAGGATCCCACCTTGCTCTGCCATGGCCAAAGTATGGCCCACACTGGCAGCCTGTGTCACACTCAGCCCTTCAGAGTCCTCACCTATTTTGGTGCTTCATTCATAGCTCAAATTTTTTGACATGAGGTGAGTGAAAAGAAGGTTCACGAAGATGGCACAAAGATTTCACAGATTCCCCAGTGTGGAAGCCACAGTCTTTGGGACCACTCTGGTGATCATATGCACAAGGCATCTGTGAGTTCACACTAAAAACTTGTCACTGTGACTGACACAAGTCAGGTCATTCTCCTGGTCAGTATTACACTAAGAGTATGACAAAGTCACTACTGTCTGATACAAGCTAAAACAGCCCCTCCCTAAAGTAAGAAAGCTCCATGGCTTTAAAGGGCAAGAATCCACAGTTCTTAATTGTGGGATTGTGTGGTTTTTTAGAAGATATATAGAAGAGAAGTGGGCAGATAACGTGAGGGAAAAAGAATGAACCTGCATGACAATTTATGTTTCTACAGTGTATCAGCATCACAGAATATCTATTCTGGCACAAAAAAAAAAAAAAAAAAGAATAGGAGGGGGTTAAACGGTCCTATTTGGCTATTATAAGTTAGTGATCCAATTTTTTGAAAAGGGCTGTTAAACTCTTAATGGAGTTGTGGATCAATGTTTGCCTAGAAGGCAGCTGTTGACACATCTGAAAGCATCTGTCACAGTGTTGGGATCCATCCCAATCTTCTGGTAGAAGAGCTGACTGAGTTGTTATGCAGGGAGGGAGTATGTGATGTTCTGGGAGCAGTTGTCTGGAAAGACACCACAGTGTTTTTAATGCAGCTCAGCACTGGTATAAGAGGCAGCCATGTGGCATGGCTCAGATGTCCACACAGGCAAACCAACCTTTGCATCATAGCTCCCTGATGAATTTTCAAACAGTGTGTAAAAGTTGGAAAATACTGATCTTAGATTTCTGTCTTTTTTGTAGATAAGGAGAGTAAAAAGTTTTAGAAAAAGTGTCTCATAATCTTCAGGATGTACCATAAACATTGCATGGACATGCATTCAGCAAGTAATCAAACACAGAAGCAGGGACCATGAAAGGACAATGGTAATTTGGGATTTTGGGGGGTTTTAATATCCTTTTCTCTCCCTCATGCCAGGAGTCCCCTTGTTTTCCAACACCAGAAAAATTTAATAGATGGATTTGTCTGTATCCAGACTTGAACATACTCCTGAAAGTATAGGCTATTTTAGATAAAGGCCATTTTATGAGGCTATGTTAGATAAGGATGATGAGAAAATGAATACCACAGCATGCATTATAACATGATTTCTTTCATCTTTTCAACCTGTGTCACAAAACATCTCAAGTTATCATGAGAACAGATCATATAACAGTTTTAGCAGGCATACAATGATACAACAGAACACGGAGTGATAGTCCACTTTGCTTAAATTAAATTCTTAGATTGATAGTCATGATTTTCTACTGCTTTTTGACTACATAAAGTCTTTCATCTGAAAGCCTTTAAACAGCATGGGAGATGATGATACCCTTTTTTTCTATTGAATATAGAAATGATATGTAGAGAGGTTAAGAAACTTATCTGATAGAGGTGATTCTGGCAGTAGAACTCACACCTCCAAGCAGCACAACCTAATTGGGTTTTGAGTCTCTATACAAGTCTCTGTTAGAGAAAGGTTTTACTTGAGGCTTGTCTCCTAATCCCACATGAATCTAGAAAGCTTCAGCACTTTATATGGATCAAGCCTATGGTCATACTAATCTACCAGCTTTAAAAATTTAATTTGTAAGCAAGATCAACTTTATCACTTCAGCACGCTCAAGCAGCTCAAATCAGAGTGAGCATGAGTTTTACCATAAAGTCCCCAGCAACGCAAGTTTAAGGCTTGTAATGTTAAATAATTCATGTTTAAATTAAGCCCTCAGAATTCTTATGTCATCTCGCTGGTTGCTGTAAGTATTCTGCCTGTGGTATAGCGGCAAACCTGCCCTGTTTTATACTGATATTTTCCATTCAATTCTGTGACATAGAAACAGAACTACTGAACCGAAACTATAATATCTGCACCAATACTTAGAAGAAATCTGTTTTACTTAAACAATTTAGGAGATCCAACAAGGTTGTTGCATGAGATTCTGGTCTTTAAATGCTCTGAATCTCAAAGAAAGCATAATATACAATTTAATGACAAATAAAACTAGTACTGTACCCCGAAATTTATTGATTTGCTTTGAAAAGACATACATTATAAGTAGGTTAAGTACCTCTCTCAACAGCAAGGATAAGTATTTAAAAATCATCCTAAATTTTTGCAAATTTATGTGTTGGAGGGGTTTTTTTCTTAATAGGCTGAAATTGATCCTTTCAGTTTGTGGCTCATTTGCAGAACACATTCCATCGTTGTGCATGTGAAGTAATCAAGCTAAAAAGCATTACCTCCAATTCCAGATGGTCATTCCAGCACAACCTTGAATCATGTAATGTTAGTTCCATAGTAACTTTAAATCATGTGAGCCATGTCCATTCTTCATAGGCGAGTTTTCAGCAATATCTTGTCACAGGATATTTCAAGTTATTGAAAATAGATATATTCTACTCTTTCTGCATAAATTTTCTTATAGTATCAGGTTTCATGGTGGTCATAGGTTGAATCATATATCTGTGAAATGCCCATCAATGTTTGCATTAATTCTCTCTTTTGACCAATTGCCATGCACTATTTTCCTGGATGACTTCGTATTTGATACACAGCGTACTCTGTATTTAGTAAATTCAGCTGATAAGTAAGCACATGAACAGACAGCACTCATATTGTATTCTGTCTGCAGAAAAGTCTTCTGCATTTCATTTTTGGATATTTTTGACTGCTATCACAAACATGAAGGCTGAGTAACAGAGGTGACTTATCTTGGCAAGAGATACTGCTGGTTTGCTGAGGACCACAAGGAGGAAAAACAAGAGAATGAAGAGAGAAGGCTTGATTTACGTCTTGTTCTACATACAGTGCATCTGGAATTATATTTTCCTTTGAAGACTGCTTCAAGCACAGAACTGACAATGAGGTATAATTTATCCGCAAGAGAAATGGCAGGGTCAGCATTTAAAAGTAAAGTTTAATGTAAGTGTTGAGCGAAGTAACAATAACTGTGCTAGTCACTGATCTGTCTTACCATTCATTACAGAATACACAATATAACAAAATCTTTATATTCTACATTTAGCATCTAGTCATTATATATTATATTCAATCTCTTTGCCTATTGTATTTGCTCACTTTTTCTCAAATCCCAGTCAGTCTTGGATATTTTGGTTGCCTGTATTTGGAGTGAGACTGTACAATAAGGCACAATAAAATCCCTGTGACATTATTTCCTTAGTGTATAGATGATCATGCAGAAGTCAATAGGTACATTTAATAAAGTAAGATCCAATCCATGGAAAAAGAAAAAAAAAAGGATTATTTCTCTATAAAAATTACTCCTATAATGTTCATTGATATCCATTGTCTTGATTTCCAGGAAGATCTTATACACTTTAATCTATACCCTGCAATCCTACTATTCTACTTGCCTTCTATAAAACTTCCAAATGAGGCCTTTCTTTCAATAGTCAGGACAATATTCTACAGACCAGTATCAAAAAAGAAAGACAAAACAACATTTTTTCCTAGGCTGTGGGTTCCTCTTTTTTCATTAGCTGAAAAAAAAAAAAAAAAGATATTTCTAGTATTGAAAAGAAGGTTTAAGTTAAATTGCATTAGAATTGAACACTTTAAAGCAATATGTATCTTGTGGACAAAACTAAATAAATTAGTAAATTAATTTTGAGCTCAGGATTCTAAAGCAACAATTTGAATTAAAAAAAAAATATATTCATTTGAGCTTCTTCTTTAAAACATTTCTCTCACAGTGTAAAAGGTAGTCGTAGGTCCACTTAACATCTAAAAGACAAGTAGTTTTAATTATGCGTATGATGCAGAAGAATCAATTAAGCAACAGAGTAATTGTAATATGACTAAGGTCAAATACGCAAGACAGTGGCAGAATAAGGAATAGAACTCTTTTTCATTCTGTAGCTACTATACATAAATGAGATGGAAATTAAAAAGTAATTAATGGAAATATATTGAATTTGTATTCCTAATAGACTACAGGGTTTTGGCTTTCTTTTCTATGCTCTGGCAGAAGCCAGGGGACTGATACACATTTGCTGGTAGGTGCAAGAGGTAGTTCAGCTGCAATGCATTGATCTGTGTACCACAGGTTGCAATTGTGCTCTAATTATGCATTTTATTCTGAAAGCATGGCTCATCATACTTTGACATATTGAGACACACATTTTTAATTTGGTGGAAGCAACTGTACTCTACAGTATACAATATGTATGCAAATAAACAATTTCATGTGAGTAAAAACATCACACAGCCTTAAAAGTAGCCTATGGTTTCCCTTGCCTTATTCTTGACCAACATTTAATAACCTCAACAAGTAAAATTTTGCACTTAACATCACTTTTTCTTTTTTTTTTATTGTGTGGTGAAAGTGGGGCCTAAGTTTAAGTCTTTCTAATTTAATGGACCAAATTCACCTAAAATGTACATTATATTCTTGTATTTCTAAAAAAAATATGCAGCGCTGATCTACTTGGAACTACCTTGTGTACTCATAATAGCATTTCTATATATAGTTTAGTACACATACATAGAATTTAGCAGAATATCACAGTCATATGCTTGATTGTAGACGATGCACGGTAATTTCTACCAGGTGTTTTTCGATGCACATACTTTAGCTTTCAGGCAGGAATGGCAGTGAATACTGAGCATTATCAGGTTTCCTGTTCTTTTCTGGTTTAAAATGCTGTGGTAAGAGATTCTGGGCCATGTTATGACTACCCAGAATATGGATATAACCTTCCCCTGCCCCCTTGCCCCCTGCCACTTTAATGCTTTTGGAAAAACCAGTTGCCATCAATTTAGTGTATTGAATGAAGCAAGGCAAAGGAGAAAATGTGAAAAGAGCTACTTTCCATACTTTTTGGCTTCCAGATAGGATAACCCAGAAAGCAGGTGTTTTTAAAAAATATACAAAGGTTGTATGAGAAAATTTTTTTCACACTCTCTTTTTTTTCTCTTTTTTTCTTCAGTCAAATAAAGAAAAAGAAGATAAATTATAAAACTGGACTCCAGATAAAAGCATTTTTTATTTGTAATTGAAAATAATTATGTTCTAAAAACATTATTCAAAACGAAATGCTCATTTCAAACAGTCTAAATAGAAATATATAAAATTTCATAAATGACTTTTCCACATGGAAAACTTCAGTGTATGTTAGGAATTAGCATTTAAGCCTCTAGTCTGGGTATGGGCTGGTGTCTGGATCTGCTAGAAGTTCATTAAAGAAATATTTTTCTTGGGTGGGGGCTGCTGCATTTTGTGCATGTGGAACATCATGCGCATCTGCATGCTTGCAGGAGAATTGAAAACTTCTCCCATCCCTTTACAACTGTTTTGTGAGCAGAGCCTCGCAGTTCCAAATACAATGCAGTTATGAACAAGTACTGAATAATACAATTTAACCATGCTTGCCTCAGAGGAAAAGTAAGAAAGAAATAAGTCTGCATGCAGTAAACCTCAAATTCATTGAGAATTTACAAAAGGAAAAAAAAATTATTCAAATTGCACTGGTAACAAAGTTAATATTTTCATGATATGAAAGGAGCATCTTTGGAGGAGAAGCAATATCTTGCATGAAAAACAGCTGTATCATCCAATATGACACCAGTGTGACATCACCATGGCCTAGAGAGAGTAGATTGTCAACAATATAGGATGCTGCAATTTTCGGAAGTTTTTTAATTAAAATGTATTCATCTTGTTATTTAAAGAATTCTAGCATCAAATACCTTGGAAAGTGAAAAACTGTGATAGACTTATAAAATGTGCTGTTAGAAGGAGAGATAATCCTGAGCCAATAAAATTTTTAAGGCTGAAATAATAAAACATTATTGAAAATGATTATTGTATTATTTGAAAAGGGAAAGATTGGTTTAGCGATTACAAGAATAATGATATTATTTTAGAACTCTTTCTTTTGCTAGCATTTGATAGAAGAAAATTATCAGTTCCTTTCCATGTAATGAAAGACTATGAATTGCCCCAAAATGTGGAAAACTTCCGCTCAGAAGTAGACTAAACTAAGCATAAATGTCAAATTGTATCCAGTACAGAAAATAATTTTCTTACCTCTCTATTTCTGATTGCAATGCTTTCCAACAGCCAAATGCCAATAACAGATTTTTTGAGCACTTCTTGTAAATAGAAAGGGTCCAAATTTATAAATTTTTATCTTGCAGGCACAGAGTAGTGTACAGACTGGTTTTGTTCAATTTATACTGCATTTGTTCGTGGAAGTAGTGGGCAGGTAGCCATTAGTCTTTATAACCTAAGGTTTTGTTCCATTTGAGAGGAATACATAGATGAAGTCAATACCTTCAAAAGGCAGGGAATAAAACTATTAACATCAAGAAAAATAATGTTGACTAAAAGATACCATGGAATTTGTAAATGTGTAATATTTTTCTAATGCATTCTAATTGTGCAAAGTGTCTTTTACCATTTAAATAAAAATTTCTTTGTATCTGGAATGAGATGGCTGTAGAGAGAATTTAGCATTAAGGTTTATGATTAGCAAAAGAGCCCTTGGTACAATTTCAAAAAAGCTAATGGTGCTAGCAGGGAAGAAAAAGTTTCATGAAACAAGGATATAGATGCATGCTGTGATAACTCTTAGGGGGCTAGTTCTCATTCAACAGATTTTGGCTGCTCCAAAGGAGACTGGTATGGATCAAAAAGCTATTTAAGTCAACCAGAATGTTTCTAGTCACTCAATGGGAATTAAGCAAGTCTGTGGGAATCCAAACAAGTAGATATGCATGTTTTGATGTGTGCCGCAAACTCCTACGGAAATCTCCAGAAATCTCTGCCACTGAAGTAAGACAGAAAATCAGTCATGTTTAATGCAAGATTTGAACTGCAGTTTGTGAAAGCCTGACCTTTTTTTTTTCTTTTTTACTGGGCACAGGAAAAAATATCTATTTTCTCAGAAATAAAGTGCAAGAAAATACTTCCAATACCCATGTTTTGCTGTGTGCTGAAATAGACATGGGCATATTCAGTAGCAAAGCTGTGATTATTATTTGATTATTTTATTTATTTCCTTAAAAAATTATTAAACTACCAGGAGTGACATGCCCAAATGTCACAGTTATGACCAAGGTCAGTTATGCCACTTGAGGTGAGTGTTGCTGTGAGTCCCGTGCCCTTGGTTTCCTTTGCCACATGGTCCAGATGCTGTGATTGCCATTGGCATGGTGGTCCCAAGTGTCAGCACAGATGAGGTGACAATACAGGGTCACAAAGAAGCTGTCCACAGATCAGTTTAAGCCACCCATAAAACAGTGGAGAAGTAAAAGGTAAGAAAAATGACTGATACAAGGGGTTATCTGAGATCTTTGTGGAGAGAGCAATTTCAATCATGTGAGTTCAATGGAGTGTGAGACCTCCAAGAGCAGACATAACTCCTACAGGAATACAGACATAAGGTGTCCCTTTGGAAAAGAGTTTAGTTTGGTTCACATTGATGTCTCCATACATAAAAATGCCTGTGCTTGCAAGAGAGTCTGGCTACATGGTGGTGGGTGTGCTGGTAGGGTGCAGCCTGTAGAGACACTGTGAAGAACAGCCCAGGCAGTGCCTGCTCCTTGTTTCATCCTCAGCAATGCAAAGTTATCGGCTGTTTTCCAGAGACCAGACATTAGGTCAATGATTGGCTGAGAAAAAAACACTATCAAGACTACTCACTGTAAAATGTGGGACCCATTGTATACCCACAATCTATTGTTTGTACAGAAACCTTCACAGCAATGTATAAAACTGCTCCATGTAAGGTCAAACATGTATCTGTAACTTTGGCGTGATCTTAGGGTTTTTCTTGTGTATCTTCAAGTTAATCGTTTGCTGTGCTTTGCACTTGTATGAACAATTTTTTTTGCTCTGGCTGCATAATTGCTCAGTTCCTTCTCTTATGTTACCCAGTACTGTGAATTTAATTACTCCTCACCTTGAAGTAATTTCTGATTTATCCTGTTAGCTTTGCTCCGGGGTGGTCCCGCATGAGCTTAAAAGTGCATGGATTCAGCTATCTCCATAGTGTCACTAATGCTGCATCAAGCAATTCATAGGCAATGCTTGACTATAGAACACGGTTGCCTATTTAAAGAATAATATTAATTCAAGACTTTTTTTGCTGTGTGAGAAATTTGTATTTCCCCTTTATCTGACAGAGTTCAAAGAATTTTTATTATTATTTTTGTTTAACGGGAAACAAAGCATGCAAATCCAGTTGCTACTCAGTATTCGTTCTGGGAAAAAATGAGGCAGTGAATTGGATTGAATAGGAAAGGAACAAGCATGTGTCAAGTGCATGTTGGGATAGCAGACATTCCCTCAAGACAATATGAATTCTCTTGCTTTTCAGTGAGTCAACACAGCAATTGTGCACTGCCCTCAGGGTATGCAGTGCTCTGCTCATTGGGGCAGAAATAATTTTTTTCATTCATGTTATTCTTAGCAGCCCTCTTTGTTATCCTCTCAAAGGGAGTCATGCCTGGGCATCACTGGGGACAGGACTATACAGCTGGATGAGTACTGTTCTACCAAACACAAGAAATAGCAACACTTGTTCCAAAAATAATAGGGTATCTCAAAAGAGTGTGAAACAGACAGTCTTTTCTAAAATATTATGACTCCTGGTTCAGCATGATGCACAGAGACAGTGATCTGTAGAACTGTAAAAAACCTCAGTGAAATCACAGGGGGTGCTATTCCTCACTCCTGAGGGGTGGGCACTGGAGGTGTCGTAAACCAACTCCCATTCTGATGTGCTTTTGCCTGGGATTTCAGATTCTGCCTCTGATTGTCATCTTCCTGTCCTGTTGCTTGTGGTTGCCTAAGCAGCCTGAAAGTCTTTGTTTCATGAAGCATGAAACTCCATTTACAAACGGTAAAGTCCAAAGGGAAAAAGTGATAGATAACTTAAAATGCTGTGTGTAGTCTCCTGGAAAAAAACACCTATGCAGCAATTTTTTAATGAAATAATTTTTGATTAGACTAGGACTATGCAGTGCATGCCATGCACTTTTCTATGAAGCTAGAAAAACAGCTTTAAAAAGGTTCTGAAAGTTAATATCCTCATTTGGGCATGAATGAAGGTTTGATGGTGGGGTTTTTTGGTCCTTTTATGAATAATTGCCCAGAAGAAAGACTATAGTAAATTTAGCTTTGGAGATAGAATACTTAATTTGAATCTTGAAAGTATAATTTTTCTCTTCTTTCTCTGCTTTCCATCTTTTAACTGTTTGAAATCCTACATAGCTAAAAAGAATCATTTTCTCTGGGGGACATAACAGAATAATGGTAGAAAAAAGAACAATGAAAGTTGTAGCATTTGTCCTATAACCATGAGTTTCCAAGTTCTGTGGTTGTCTCTAAGGGTGTGTCCTTTCCAATATCAGCATCTCACCATCTCTTAAGCTTCAGCCACTTTTAGAGTTGTATCCCTGAAGTCATCTGCCCACACAATTTCCATCTTCTATTAGTCATTTACAAATATGTGAGGATCCTGCAACTGAAGGCCAATGTTTATTTTCTAAGTTTAAAATTATGTTCCTCACTATCTCAATTTGTTAAGGGGGAGGAAATTTTTTTGTCACAGAGGTAAAGTTGCCCATGCTTTCAAATGTAGCCTTGGAAAGGAATCACAGAAACCTGAAGGGCTGGTTGTTCTGTTTATTCAAGTGTCATATATGGTTTTCAGTCAGATAAAGGAAATAAGCTAGGGTGTTTTAGGCTTGGACCTGTTATGACTCATTTTTATACTTTGCTATAGCAGGTGTCTTAATTTAGGAATATCTTAACAAAATCTGGGAGCTGAGTTCTACCATGTGCCAGGCCTACTCCTGGCTCATGTGCTCAGAAAGCTGGCAGCAAACTGAGAACTCTAACTAATGCCTAATGCAAAAAATACCAAGAAATTTGCAAGAGGTTTCAAGGGTTTGGGGAAAGTATATCCAGCTCACATATGTACAAGGCACATTCACTCCTCTGTGCATAAGCCCTGGCTATACTGCAAAATTGTTCATATGCTCTGACAAAATATGGGGAGGTCTCTGGTGTTTTGCCCTGCACACACGCAGTTGTATTCATGTTGCACTGTTATATGTTAACCTTATATGTAAAATTTGTTTGTGCCATTTTGAAATTGGTTTAATTGTTTGGACCTCTTTCTCTGTCCAGCCATCTTGGTAAGATAAATGATTTCCCACCATAAAGGTTTTCCCTACTTCTTTTCTGTTTCAATCCTCCAAAAATAAGACATTGGAACGTTAGCTAGAAAAAACAAAAAAACCCACCCAAAAATCCACGCCCAAACTTCTCCAAAAATATTGCAAAAGTGTGGTGTGAAATCGGGAAAAGTTGAATAAGTTAGAAGTCAAAAAAGTATTCTGTTTGACACAAAGCTTTACTGAACATCCTGTTCAGATGTTCAGTTTTTCAGTCAATAGAAATACACCTGTCTGGGCTCTTGTGCACTTTCTTCATCCATAAAGACAAAGGGATGCTTTGGAAGTCGTCTTTTTGACACGAATCTGGCTTTTCTTTTACTCTGATTTTCAAATAAATAAACAATTACAGGGCAATGAAACTAATTATTACAAGTGAAAAAATGAAATCTAGAGAATAGAAATAGTGGGTCATTCCATATTGATGATTCCTGAACATGCCATATTTTCCTCATAATGTGAAAGCTTTTTTTTGACACAGATTTATTCTGAATAACTTTGTGTATTGGCTTCCTCAGTCTAATATTTTTCATGTTGCTCTACTTACTAGCATACTTCTTTCCAAACCTTTCAAATACTGATTTACAAATAATCACTAAAAAAAAAAAAAAAGAAATTAAAGAGGAATAGCTGAATAGCTGCCAGGTGGTTTCACTTGAGAAGAAGAAGGGGGAAAACTCTTAAACCGGCTATTACTGAACTTCTTCAGTTAATTGGAAGATGTTAAAATTCATGCAATTTGGCTCTTGAAATGCATGTGAAATAGTTACCAGAATGGTGTAAATATTTATAATTGCATTTTCTGAAAGCAGTTAGAGTAAGAACAGCAATTTTTGTGAAATCTGAGTAAAAATATATTGAATAAGTATATGGAACATGTGGATTCAAGAACACGAACAGAAATTTCATTCTGTTGTTAAAAAGTAAGATTCACACAAAAAAAATCTGCTCTTCCCTTTTTTTATGGCTGACGACAATGAGGGTTTTTAATTTCATCCACATCCTCTTTAAGTATCATTTAATTTGAAAATGTGTATTTTAAGATCCACAGAATGTTTGGAAATATCCTTACTCTTTAAAATCCTCTCTTAAAAGTTGTTTTGTTTTTCATATATCCTTTACAGATATTTCTTTTATTTTCCAAAACAAAGCTTAGCATATATAAGACAAAAAGAAATCAACATGCATGCTCTTAAGGGTATAAAATATACAAGTATATTCCATGTACTTGTACAGAAATAAACTGTGGTAAAAGCAAAGATTCCACATGCCTGCTTAATCCTATGACTGATGTGATTAAATAAACCCCCCAGTTTTATGCATACACAGCAATTTTCTTTTCAGGAATACTTATTCAAGACAAATTGATGAATTCTATGAACAGTTATAAATCCATTTGTTTAGCTTATTTCCATTGTTATTTTTTGTACCCAGATAGGAAGATAAAAGTCCTGTAGCTTTTAGCTTATTCTGAGGGGAGACAGGACCAGCTAGGAACAGGACATTGGTCTCACTTTCCTTGGTAGAGATCCAGCTCACAGTGTGCTTTTAATATGTTGGCTTATCTTACTTTTACACATTTTTTAAACCAAAACAGTAAGACCTTGAAATCTAAAAACCTGTGTTTTAAGGAAACCCAATGCTTTTTCACGTATAAAAGACAAAAAAAACCCCAAAAACCCCCACAAAACCAGAAAAAAAAACAACAAAAAAACCAAACCAAAACCAAACAAAACCAAACAAACTAATAAACAAAACCCCCCAAAAAAACCCCAAAAACCCCCAAACCAATCAAACAAACAAAAAAAAAAAAAACCTCAACCAAACCAAATCTTGCATACAACCTTTAGTTTAATAAGATAGTATTTTAGTAAAATTATAAAACCCTAAATGGACCTCTAGAAAGCAGAAATTAAGATGAGGGAAGTGGGGGTGTGTTAAGAACTCATTTTCAATTTTAACACAGTCTACCATTCCTGTATGATACTATTTATTATTATCTTATATTTTTACACAGCAAGATGTTTAATTTTTTTCTACTTTATTCTAAGTGCATTTATTAAAAACCATTGGTATGACATTGTGAAGTATGTGTATACATATATTTCAACCCAAATAGTGCTGCAAACTTGAGAAAAACTGTGAAAGTATGGATTGATGCTATAGCACTTGAGCCACTCCTACCCTGAGCCATTCTGGCATACTGATACATTTGGCATTCTGCTTGAGACAGATTTTCAGCTTCTGCTCTGTTGAAAAAACACACTCAAATGAGTTTTAGAGAAATGTGCGATTAGAATTAGCAGTATACTAAGTTTTGCACATTTTTAAGATAAATCAGCCCCTCACCACAGCGTTTCATAGCCAAACCTTCAGTATTTTACAATAAATCTGTGTAGATTATTTATCAAGCCTTTGGGAAAAAAATAAAAGTAAAACAGCCTATCCTGAACACTGGGATTGATGTTCGCAATTATAAACAGTCGCAGCTTGATAATATACTAGTCCTGCATTTTCAATTTAATTTCTCATTGACAAAAGAGTAAATTATACCAATTTTCTTTGTTACCGAACATTCTTATTTTGGGAAAAAAAGCCACCTACCAAACAATTAGATTTCAAACTTACGTGTATACATTAGGTGAAAATACTCTTTCAATATGAAAGAGTATTTCACCCATGAAAATTTATTTTCAACAAAAATAAAAAATCAGTAGAAGTATAAAAAATTGTAAGAAGAAACATTCAGGACATGGACAGAATATATGTGCACATTTGCCAAGTAATATGTGATATTTTAAGCTGGATATCTACACATGTCAATAAATTATTGTAGATATATAGGTTCAGAATATAGTATTTCAGAATATTCAGAATATAGTATTGTTTCCATTTGTCTAGAAGAGAATAGTAAGTTCTTTTTAAAAAAAAAAGTAATTAATAATAGTTGTGGTTAATGGCACTCAAAGGAGAAAAGTGAAACTTAACACTAAAAATCAATATGCAGATGATCTTTAACTGTTCCCCTGCTGCAGTGTAATATGTTATATATATAGTGCAAGAAAATATAGCATATGAAAAAAGCATTTCTGATAACATTTTATTGTCTTACAATCTATTTTTTGCAGAGATAGGAGAAATTAAAACTTTGTAGCAATATGAAGGCAAAACTGTCAGAAACAGCTGAATTTTTAATAAATTTCAGTGCACTTATATAAATATGTTTAAAAGCATATACAGACGAGCAGTACAGGAAGTTCTTTGTACAAGCAACACCTGATTCCTACTGTTCAGATAACTCCAAACACAGGCTATATTTGCACACGTGGAATCAACAATTAACTGTGTCTATATAGCTATCAAAATTATATACCAGAACTGGCTATGTTGTCTGTTTCTAGAAGCTCTTTTTTTGTTGCTGTTTGACTCTTATTTTCATGTTGAGGTTGTATCACATGGAAGCAGAATGCTTCCAAATAAGCATGCTGAAATATAGGCCTATTTTCACAGAACTTTGTCCCAGAATTCAAGGGAATTGACATTCCACTAGAACTTTGTTCTTGCTTCTGTAAGAAAATGCCAAACTATGAATGTTACACCTTCTTGTGCAATTTCAGATCTAATAGATATAATTCATACTTCAGCTGATGCCAGGGAAATCCAAGATCAGTCCAACCTCATTGATTTTTTTGTAATTTCTAGTAAATTCACAAAAAAATCACATTATTATATTCCATTAAATTCAAAAATTAATAGGTTTTATATATTCAAATGGGAAGAAAAAGGAAAAAAATACACATCTAAATCTTCTGCTGTTGACTTAGCTTTAATGGAAAAGTATTTATGTCACCATAAATTTACAAATACTTTGCTGAAACAATTTCTGTGAAAAATGAAAATTGGAAACAATTATGTGTTTCTTTTTTTCAATCAGTGCTTATTAATTGGCATTAATAGAAATTGTGTGCACACTCAGAATAGTGATTAGATCCCTACGCAGCATAATGGCAGCAGAGTTTAGCAATAAAAGCAGTTTTAAATGAAAACTTGAAGAATATTACTCCTACATAGAATGGTTATTAAAAGCATGTTAAGAAAAATATTTGCATATTTTTACACTGATTAGTAAGACAATAATTAATAAAAAATAAATTGAATTTTTTTCCTCTCAAAGAGCAATAGGCTTTTCTTGAACACAAAGAAGTATAATTTAAATAATCAACAGTGAACTATAAATCTAAGTATCAGCAAAAATCCGCTCAGCAGCAAAAAAAGTCAGAGTCAAAGAACACAAAGCTGCTTCTTCTGTAGACTGTTTTTCAGCAGCATTTTTTTCCTTTATGTCACAGTTGCTTTGGTGATCTAGCTCTGTAGTTTCGTGGGAAACCTCTCATCCCTCTACTCCTGCTTTCCCCTTTACTTTTCAAAAATTAAAGAAAATTAGGAAAGAAATACAACTGCAAGCCCTTTGCTTTTCATCTGATACAGGTACTAATTTGGTAATTTTCTATCTGTATCCTTTGCACTTTGTTATTAGCCTCAAGCATTTTCATGTACAATGGCATTTTCAAGACCAGATCTGCAGCACATGCAATTTTTGTTTTTAGGGCTGCTAATTGTAAGACCCTGGGGAAAATGTAACTGATTATTTACAATACTGTAGAGTAAATTTTTTACATTTTTATGGTGGAACTGACGTGTAAAACCAAGTGACATCTGTGGAGTTGATAGTCTTTGCTGTCAGTCAAAGGGGAAGTACCTACAACTTCAGTGGAAAGATGAAGTCTTCCCAATGTGAGGTAAAAAATGTTTCATGGTTGGAGCAGCCCCAGGAATTTGTTTTTGACAGGGCTGAGAGTGCAACTTGGTCTTTTCACAAAATTATTACTTCATCTTGGGAGGGACACAATTAATGATTTCAAAATTTGGGCTTTTTCACCCACTGCACGCTGCAAAGCACTGCAGTTGCTTTTTGTCAGACCTAAAAATCCCTTAAACTCTAGAAAGCATTCACTTGCTAGATTTCAGGAAAAGATTAATGCCTGCAAACAGGCAGCTCCAGTGGAAAGCATGGCATAGCTAAGCAGTACCTTGGTCTGCAGATCATCACAGCTTCTTTTGCAGTGTGTACTATCTGTGTAGCACTCTTCATCCTAAAAAGGATGAAAATATAATAATCTTCTCTGAACTGCTATGATGTAAGCAAACATTGTTAATCTTATCTGATTAATGGGAAAACTGCACAGCTGGGTATTCCTGGTCATATTGAAGTTGGTAAGATGCAATTTCACCTATGGAATGCAAAAGGTTTGTTTACATGTGATGCTTACACCGCTTTCACCATATAAACTACCAGCTCTAGGGTGGGTATAAGTGAACTGGTATAAACATATTTCTGCTGGAATAGTTTATTCACATTTTATTATGGTGGCAGGAGAACTGTGATCGCAATACAGCAGAATCCATTCCACTATCTGTACTGATTACACTATTCTTTGGTTAGGAAGATATTTTACTCAACTATAATAATTTTGTAAATGTAGAGATGTATGTAGACATGATCCTTAAGGAAAAAATAAAAACATAGCAATGAAATGTTAGAGAGCACTCATAATTTCCTGTCTTTACTATTCTTTTGCTTTCAATCTACCACTTGGTTGTAATGTGTGCTGTGTCTCACTGTGTCTGCACTTTACATTTTAGAATAAACAGGTAAGGACACAACCAGCTGAGTCAGTTTCATGCAACTGCTTTGACTGTCATTGTATTTGAACAAGCAGTCTATGCTGGAGGGTGGCAAATACATTTGGAGATTCTGTTTGTCTAGTCTCCAGTAACCAGAAAATAGTGGCCATGAGCTACCTCCAAGTTGAAAGTAACAGTTACAATTGCAAATAATATTTTGAAGAACTATGGGTAGCTCTCAATGGTTTATATAAGTATTACACCAGAGTTAGGAAAAAAAGACCAAGAAGGATGGTAATAGATGCTTTCGTTCAGCCTGCGAGGTAGCCCAGAAAATATATTTTAGAACAATTATCCTGCTTGCTCATATTATTTGCAAATTACAAAGGAGAGGACTACAAATATTCTGTGAAGAATATGGTTTCTTTGCTTTTGAATAGCCTTGATATCAGTAAAGTACTTCTTGGTAAGGTGAAGGTGGGAGACTTTTATATTGCAACTAGTTTGCAGGTCATGTGGATACCCTGGAATGATGATGGACCCCTCTAGACCTGTCCAAACCAAGTCCAGCTTCCTAATAGCCTGCACTTCTGCTCTGCCTTTTGATGGGAATCCAACAGGGGGAGGCAAGAGGCAGGCATTTGGGATACTTCCAGACCTTGCCCTGGCATGGAATCATGCACTGATGTTCCACAGTTTGAATATAAAAGTAATGACCAAGGAGCCAGAAAAATATCTAAACCCTGCATCTCAGAAGTCACAGTTCCACATGGCTCCACAGCTGGCAGGCAGTTTCAAAAGTCCCAGTGCTGAAGGTAGATTCCTTCTAAGTGAAAGCATTTTCCTAGGCAGAGCTATACCTACTGAGTTCTGCCACTTGTCATCTTGCCATATGTCAGTGCTATTGCAATTTTATTATTAGAACTGCATGAAAGAGTAAAATTTAGTTTCAAAGCTAAGAATATTATTAAAATGTCCCTAGGTATGTATTTTTAACTCTGAATAGACAGCTAACTGAAGAACCATGTCCAGTTTCCACAATCCCATTTGAAAATTTAATTTTGCTTGGATTTGGATTTTGTCCGAGTTCTTTTTCCAGGGTGTTAATAATAGAGGATATCACAAATGAGAACTACTTTTTTCTTACTCTTAAGCATTTCCATTAATCACTCTGTTCTCTAGTAGAATGAATATTTAGTGGTCAAAAGCATTTTTTAAAACACTGACTTGTCTGAAAACCATTATAAACTTTAACTTTTGAACAGTAATGATGTTAAAGATGAAAATTGCTCATGCCAAGAAGATGAACATTCATGACAAGTTCTCCTTGAAGAACAGCCACCTTTGGTAGAAAAAAATTCTCTGCCCTTTTCTAGTATTTGAATTACATGTTGCTTTCAGTTTTTGTCATATCTGGATGTCAACCAGTTGGCTGCCACCCAGTTTCTGTTAGCAGCTTTCTACATTTTGTTAAGTCAGTTTCTCGGCAAAATTTCCTGGGTGATTGAATTCTCATCAGAGAGGAGAAAAAAAAAGTATATTTCAAATAATCCCATTCCCTTTTTGTAAAGTAAAGCATCTCATGCTCTGCTAATCAGGACAGCAGAGTGCAATAACAGATGCCTTTCTTACCACTTTGCTTAATGAACATCAGCTATTGCCTCAAGCTCGGCTTCAGAGACATTAACAGAGCAGGAGGAACTCCAAGAGCAAGGCTGTAGCAAGACAAACTTTGCTTAAAGTTTGTGGTAGTGGGACTGGGAACAGAAATGTGGCCTTTAACCTCAATTTTCTGCTAAAATGGGTCTTCAGTTGCTCACATATGCATGGAGCTAATGGACAGATATAAAAGCAAGTTCACAAGTCACTAACAGCAACATCTGCCTTTTCAGCTTTCAAATCTAGATGTGAGGTAAGTTAAACAATTTAATTATTTTGCATTTTTACACTAAACATCATTTAAGAAAAAGAGAGAAATTATGTTTCATGTGTCTTCCATGAAACATGAAATAAATAACTTTCTTTAGAAATAAATTGTGCTCTTTCAGACTTATTAAATAGTCTAGTTCCAAAGACTATTTTTTCCACCTTTTTTCCCATTTTCTGGCTCATCTTATCAAAATCTTAAGATTAATGAATACAAGTACAAACAACAACATAGAAAGATAAAATAAAATTATCTAAGGTTGTAAAAAACCTACCCAACTATAAAGTTCAAACCCTAGAACTTATCCTGTTCCAAGGAAGCTTATTCAGGTCTCTATGCTGCATAGAATTGTTACCTCAATGCAAGGCCATTACAGTCTTTCTTTTTCATGTGTTTTCGTCCTGCAAATGGATTGTTTCCAGTTGTTTGTGTATATGTACTGAGGGAGCCAAGTTTGCTTGATCTGACTTTTAGACAGTTGTTAAATATATGATGCCCCCATCCCACATAAAAAGGAGTGTTTATAAGAAACAAATATGCTTATTTCAGGATTCATAGCAATATCAGACTGCACATTCTGGGAGCTATTTAGTTTTTTGATAGCACTTTCATGCTCCTCTGAATTTTCCTAGAATAATAAAATGCAGTTTAATTGCAAGGCACGTCTGAAAATCCAGAGTTCAAAAAATATATGTGCCATTTATACTGTAGACTACAGTAGAGTAGCATTATAAAATTATTTTGATTTTCTTTTTCAAATCAGGAATACCACATAAGTACTAAAAAATGGCCTTTTAGAAAGGCAGCCCAAATTTTTCACTTTTTCATGGCCCCAGTATTCTTCATATTGATGAGGAAGTCAATGAGATTTCAGCACTCCAGACTTCTGAAATTCAAAGGGTGAATATTAGTTGAAGGGTGTAACTGTTTCATTCTGAAAATTTATATAGCAATAAAACATCATACTCATCTTGAAAAACTGTCTACTTTTCATAGAATCATAGAATGGCATAAGTTGGAAGTTACCCTAAACATCACCCAGTTACCCTAAACATCACCCTAAACATTACCCTAACCTCCCTGCCAGGATCAAAGACACCTTCCACCATAAAAGGTTGCTCTAAGTCCCATCCAACCTGGCCTTAAGTTTGTTTTCTCATATCCAATGTCAAAATTTTTATTTCCAAACCCATTTGAAAAAAAATCTTTCCACCTTTCACCTGTGTGAAACTCAGAAACAGAGGAAGATATTTGTTGAGTTGGTTTGGGTTTCTATTTTGTTTGTTCCATTGTTTGGGTTTTGGTATTTTGGTGGGTTTTTTTGTTGTTGTTTTTGTGGGTTTTTTTGTTGGTTTGTTTTGTTTTGTTTTTTGCAGGGGAGGAGGCTGATTTTTAGGGAAATGCAGAACAATTCACAAAATAAGTAAGAAAATGATTCCCAGTAATCTGGGTACCTCTGTGGAATAAATATATCAAAGGGATAGGATTGGAGATCAGAAAGGAAGATATTTTTTTGAGAAAAAGACTTCAAGCTATGTGAAGTATGCAAGCAGCAATCCTACAAATACATTTAGTAGATACGCACAAACAAGTCTATCTAACTGATATCCTGCTAATGAAGGGGGAAAAACTTCTGGAAAATATTTAGCATTGAGTTCACATTATTCTTGCACCTGTAAACTCATTGTGCAATTATTGCAAAATATAAAATATATATAATTATACTTAAATAAATTTTTAAATATAAAACATAAAATAAATTCATTTCTTCAAATATACACATACATGGTAGAGGTTTTTCTCATTTGAGTTGAACATTCCACGCTTTTTTGATAAACAGAACATACTGGAGTTTCCTAGACAGTGTTAATGCAAAGTGGGTTAATGTTTAGATCAATTTGGTTATTCTCTATGACTGGAAAGTTTGTAAGACATCTTCTTTATAATACCAGAATATCAGAGTGTGCAAAAGAGGTATTAGACAGACAGTGAGAGGGAGACCAAGCGAGCCATCACTTGGTGATGGATTGGATCTCATTAGATGTTTTCTTAAATTTTCTTTCTGTAAATCTACTTAGGAATGAAAGAAGATTTAGCTCCTTCTAGGTCCTTGAGAGGCAAGAGAGAGGCCAGCATAGTCAGCAGGTATGAAAAATCAGGTGACATACAGGGAGGGACGTGTCTCGCTCTCTGCACAGTGGAAGAAGAGCAGTGGATGCTTCTCTATTTCAGTCTTGAAGAAGTAGAGGAAGGCCTATCTCACTCTCTGTGTTCCTCTTAGTTCTAGTACATGGAATATTTTATGTGATACAAGTTTTTCTGAGATTTCTCTGAAGCAGCAGTGATCCTCACTAGATCTCCTCTGGAGCAAGGCCTAACAATGTGAACCTGTAGTTCCTGTTCAGACACTGCACAATGAACACCTGAATATGCAGAAAAGGCCCAAATATAAGAATATAAGAATAACCATAGACTTCATAAAATATGTATGGCAGCATAAACATTTATTCCTATGGCCACTTGTGAGGGACTGATGAATGCTAAGATGAAAATGTCTCAATGTTGTTTGAACTTCATTCTGAACTGTTGCTTAGAAATTTGTTTTACTGCAAGAACTAACGTTAAGTGCTTTAGTTGCCGCTTCTGTATTCGGAAAAGCAGTGGAGAAGGAGCATTTTACCTATGGCAGCAGACATGAACAGGAATGTTCTGGGACCCATGGTCGTCATGGGGAGGAGGACAGAGACAGACTCTGTTGCTGGGTGGTTCTGCTCCAAGGAAGATTTCTTTGGACAACCTCCTGGAGTGCAGAGGGAGGCTCTGTTGCTAGGAGGATTTCTACAGGCAAACCCCCTTGAGAACCAATCATTTCTTCAGACAATATGACTGTGGGAGGGGCTATGGTGTATATAAGGAATTATGAACTGCATCGCCTGTCAGCCCCCTGCCCCTGCTCTTGCACCAGCCACCCACTGACTGATGAAATCGGACCAACAGGACACTGTTGGATCCATGGTGGTAACTCTCTCTCTCTCTCAACTCTCCAAAATATTGCTTCTTTTCCTTCCTTTATCCCTACCTTTCCCATCACTTCTGTTAGGGCCGATTTCTGTATTAATAAACTGTTTGTGGGTGTAGAATTGACCTCATTTGTGTCTAATGTTGCCACAGGAATAATTAAAACCTCCCTAATCCTCTCCAAAGCAGGACATGGACACCACTATAAATAGCAAATAGAGGTACATGTTTTAATGTTATTGGATAATCAAGCAAACTAAAAAACAAACTCCAGAATACTTTCCTGTATTTTTAGTAGTATGGTGCCTATTTTTGTTAGAGACTACTAGTAGATACATTCAGCTCAAGGTAAAAGGTACCATTACTTTTATAGCTAGTGAGGAAATAATATAACTTAGGATTCAATGTACCTTACCATCCAATTGTTGATGGGGCACAGATCGAGATCCTTTCCCTCAATTCCCAGGAAAGTAACTGTGGAATCTTCATCCAAACTCCATAGAGAAGTCTCAAACATTTGTTAGGGCATAAGAGCCTTCTGCCTTTTTGATAATTTGTCTTTTATAGTTTGTAAAACAGTGTCTCTCAGTCAAGGATATTTCTTCTCTCTTTTGCCACATCTGCTCTCCAGACTGATGTTGATACTCAGCTGGGACCTGAGCTTTTTAGAGATGAACCTTTGCTGGACCTTTTGCCTTGGGTTATCTCTTTCACATCTGCACCAACTCTCTGTGGTAGAGAGGGGGAGGACACGTCCTGCAACAGCAACCAGTAAGACTGATACTTACACTCATGTAAAACCACCACTGCATTTGCAAGGGATTATTTTTTTGTGTTCTTGGGGGTTACTTTTCCCCAAGGTGGTAATCAGATCAGGCTCCTGTGGCTTTTGCCACTGACTTCACCTCCGAGTTAAAGACATTGCATTTGGTCAGATTTCATGGCTATGGTGCTGCTCCACTGCTGGGAGACAGCAGAGCTGTTCCAATGCTTGAGAGAGCAGTCGCCTCTCTGGGGAATTTATTTTTTTCTTTATTCACAGAAGACTAAAGTGAGAACAGAAAGCCCATGAAGAAAAAACTCTGTCTTTCCGTTCTGCAGCATCTGATGGATAAACAAAGTGTGAGGAAGATAAACAATAAAAAGGTGGTAACGTACCAGCACCTCATTCCAAAATTGGGCACAAACCCAGGATAAACATCATGGGGGGAAGGGGATATGATTTTATGGCAGTTAAGGAGGAAGGATATGGGCAAGCGAAAAATAATCCTGGAACAGTGTAGTAACTCAGTCATAGTAAAGGTAAATGCTACCAGAAGCTTCTTCAGGTCTTGACTGTTCCATCAGGAGGCAGGGAAAAACCATAGGCAGCCTCTCACTGCAATTCCAAATGCGTCCTCCTAGGAGTTTTATCACAGTTAGAAAGTCTGAGGTACCACTACTCTGGAAAGATTAAAATCCTCTTTTTCTGCTATATATCATAACAGATAATAAAAACAAAACCAACAATAAAATTAAAATAAATTAATATTTTCAGACATCTTGAAGTATTTACAACATAAAATGCATTTTAACTTCTCATCAGAATAGATTTTTTGTTTTTTCTTTCTTTTTTTTGTGAAGTATCGTTCATGTTTCATTCAGAAATTAGATGAAATATTCAAAAAAAAGCACTAAAAGCACTCTAAAGCAGAGTAGGAGTGCAAGAGATAAATATGGAAAGATGTTTTACTCATTTTGGATACTTTCCTTTGTATATTCACTTGAAAATTGAAGACATAATATGTCTCAATTAAGTCCATCATTCTACATAATCCTTCTTGTGTAGCATCCGAGGGTACTTAGACATTGCACTAGGAAAACATTGAGCTCCAAATGATGATAAAACTATGATTTTTAAAAAAAAATTGACTCCAGAATAGGATTCTTGCCCCTTAACTTTAATAATTCCAAAATTAGGAGTTTACACCATTTTAGTCTTCAAAGCTTCTTTTTGCCTGGAGATAATAATCTTGAGACTTGACTAGTGGAGGAATCTCAATAACTCAGGCAAGAAATGTACCTTTTAAATCACTAAATTTAGTAAAATGAAGAAATATGAGACAAAAAACCCTTGTATATTTTTAGGGGAAGAATATTTGATTTCAGAGGCTACTCCAGTAATTACAAAAATGACAGAATTACAATGAATGATGATTAATGATGCAAGAATGGATTAGCTACCAGAAACCATACCAAAAAAAACCCAAAACCAAAATATGCTGAAGTTTGCTGGTTTGGTTCCTTTTTTTCACAATTCTCCTTTACTTTGTTGGAAGGAGAAGGTAAAGAAGGAACTGTAATTTGTCATTTAAAGAGTGACATAAATAATAAAATCCAGATATTTCTAATACTTCTAACCTACTGAAAAATTTTAATATAGATTCCTTGTGACCAAGGAAGAAAAAAAAAACCCAATAAGCTATTAAGAAAAACAACCAAACAAACTAAACCAAAATACAAATTTGCATTAACTAATTTCAATAAAGTAGATTTTCATGGCAGATCACACACATTTCTATAGTTGCCAGATGCAGCAACATTCCTGTCAGGCAACAATACCCTACACTAAATCACACCAATTAAAAAAATCTCCTGTCACAATTGCAAACTTATTATAAATTGAGGGCTATTTTACGCTGTTTGCTTAAGTTTATTTGGTGCCAAAAATATTGATGTTTTGACTGTATTACAGGTAAAACATTCCAAAATTTTTGCAAAAATTGGGCCTCAATGCTGAGTTCTGTTTCTGTAAACAAAAGTCTAGTCCCAATACAGGGTAAGAGTCAAAATTTAAGTCAAAATTTACATAATTTATCCCTATGGCACCAAAAAAAATTCATATGTATACACTTTAAAGAATTAGAAAGATAAGGGTCCTTTGCATATAACATTTACGTTTTTATGATGGAAATTATTAACTAAATTTTGCCTGTTCATACTGCTGGAGTTGAAAATATAATGCATACACCAGGTGGTTTTTTTTCAGAGTAAAACACATTAAATAACTAATTAAATTGTTGGAAGGAAAAAGCTTTATTTTTCTTTTTTATATCTTAATTCCCTTTTAAAAGAAATCTATTTTATTTTAAAGTTCCCTGCAATCAAGTTTAGCGTTGATGAAAAAATCAATCATTTTAAAATTATATGGCTGAAAGTGTAGGAATGGGTAAAAGTCCCTATCCTTTTTACACTTGAATCTGGCTTAGCTGAGTTAGAAACATAACTTTCTATTTCAGCATAGTCATGCTTAGAGGGGAAAAAAAAAGCTCATGCTTCAATAAAAACTGAGAACTCATCAGTGATGTTAAGCATCTTCTCAGGAGCACAGCTCCTCTCCTGTGGCCTTAGCAATGCAGCAGCATTCCCTCACATTCCTTGTATTCAGGTATTCTACAAATAAAGAATCTTAAGATTTTCCCCCTCTGCAGCCAATCATAAGGCAGTAAAAGGGGATGCAGTTAGGTGTAAACCTGGGCTGAGGGGTTTAATTTCATTTCCATCAGCTTTGCCATCTGTTTCATCTTAGTAATACAAGGTACTGACAGATGGGAATGCTGATCTTGAGTTCATGCTGTTAAACACTGAGCTATTGACTAATAAACTTACCACCATTCATCATAAAATTCATTATTAAATTAACAGTAAGACGCTTCTACTCCCCAGCTAAATACCTAGGTCCTACATGGGAAGATCTATGATACCTGTATCCTTTGAAATGGCTCATCCCAATGAGAGGAAAAAGGAGGGTTTCCTGCATATCTGGCCGTAAATGCTGGATGGCATCCCACTCCAGAGCTGGGCACAACAGAAGAGCAATTCCTGTTTGGTGCAGAGTCCAGGTAGAAGATTTGGTTGTGTCCAGTTGCAATGCACAGATCTTGATACAACTCAGGGTCCTGGGCTGCCCAAGAAGCATTTATTTTTGGTTTTTTTTTCTTACTTCTACGGGTGTCAGAGCTGAATGAACACAAGTAAAACACTGCTAAACCAGTTTGTGAGTTATGGTTAATCTGACTAAGGAGATTGTCTCAGGTGAGCTGTAGCTAAACACTTGGAGCTGACTGTCATGCAGATCTGAGATTCGCTGATCCAAGTATATTTATTGTATGGACTTCTACATCGGAATCACCCTAGGCTCTTTCTCTATAGTCATTAAAGAGAAATAAACGCTTCCAGAAAATAATTAATGTCATACTATAGTAGACATCTAGGTACAGATAAATCATGCTAGTTCTCTTTGTTGACATCAAAATGGATTTATTTCAGCAGAAATAATAGCACATCTCACATGAAAAGTAGCAGTATTTTTCAGATTATTGCTAACATTCTAAAATAAGGACTTTAAGACTGGTGTGCGTTTTCATTCTCACACTGCATAGATTATTTAACCTCTGCTACCCCAGTTATGGGCTCTGAGACAGAGACTGATGGGGAGGCTTACCTGTTTGACAGCCAGAGAAAGAGAGCTGGTGTTTGCCAGGGCATGAGGAGCCAGGTCAGGAGGGTGCTGCACCCTGCTGCTGTTCCTGACAAATCTGCTCTCCCATTAGATTTTCTTTGTTTCAGTTTAAAGGTGATTGTCCTTGGGCCACAGCTGTAACTGGCTAGTAGATCATGTCTTAAATTACCTATGTGCTGGTCAGGAAAATGTATGCAATAGGACGTGTGGATTGGCAGGTGTGGTCTCTTGAACAAAGAGGGTTTCCTTCCTGTTAGGATAGCAATAATGCGGCACAGTATTTCAGATTATTTCTATGCTTGAGCAAAGCTGAAAGGGTCACTTGAAATAAACAAAATATTAGATTTCCCTACTTTTAGTATCTTTAAAACAGATAAACAGCAAATTCAATTCTAACAAGTATATATGCACACAACATGAGGCAGCAGGAGCCAGTATTCTGGAGCAGGAGGTGTAGGCTTTTTCATTAAGCTTAAGAAGAGCTCAAGTTGAGTTTGCTCAGACTGCTTAGAAAAGAATCCTGTTGGTAGATATACTATTATGCAGTTCTCTCTTCTTTACATGCCATGAAATGCAAGAAGAAACCTGTTTCACTAAGCTAGAAGCCTGAAAAAAATAATCTTCCAAGTACTTCACTAACTGTTGCAACAGCTGTAAATCAAGTCACTGCTAATTAGTGTGGTTGCACTTCTAAATTTCTTTTCTTTTTACTACATATATCAATTTTTACTGTGAATTTTAGTTGCATTTCCTTATTTTTTTTCTACAACTTTTAGAAAATAATTTTCTCTCAGTTTGAAAAGACAAAAAACTCTACCCCCTCCACCCCTATTTTAAATTAATTTATAATGATTAATTTTATAAGAATTTATATTTATGCTGAGTGAGGAGAAGTTAATACTATATATCCATATCACATACCATTTTTGTCAAAAAATTTTTCTTGGAAAAGTAGAATGCATTATTAATTGTAAGTCGCTACAAACAAGGGTGTTTCTGAAGGTGTTTTTTATGCCATTTTTTTAAGATGTAATTGAAGGATTTTTTTCAATTTTGTAAGTTTGTACACAGTTTGTAAGATTTTTATTCCCCAGTAACAAGTTTGAGTTATTGCTTCTGTCTGTAGATAGAGTTGGACTCAAGTCTATTTCCTTTTCTGAAATCTGTAAATAGGATTTTTTACTTTTTTTCTTCAACATTGTTAATTGGGTTTTTTTTTCTCGCATAGCAAAAAAACAATGTAGCAGCGTAGTTTTAGCTTTTTATTCAGTTCTCCCCCTCCCTTAGCATGTTGTTTGAGCTCATTCCCCTCTGCAGAACACAGCAGAGTATTCCACTGTTGCATAAAGTGCACCTAAACAGTCACTTACTTGTATGAATTGTCTCTGAGAACTCCCCAGTAAGCTGAGATCATCTTCCAGTTCTGTTCTGAAACCCAGACATAAATATGTCCATAATGCATTTAAATTTTAGACTCCTTTGTGTTCTTTGTGATAACGTTATAATAACTCATTCATGTAATGAATCTGAGCCTTTACCAAAATGTATACTAAATTATGTTATTCTATTGAAATAAATTGTTAATTAGTAAATTAAATCCTTGAGAAAGTGATAAACATTTTATGGATTTTTTCTGGAACAATGGCCCAGTAAAAAGAGCTATTTTGGGAGGCAATTCATGAAGGGGCAAGAATATTGTAATGAACCGGGAACATACTGACCCAAAACAAAAAGGAAAGATCATCCAAGCTTCAAAGAGCTTATAGAATATAACAAGAAGTAACAGTGTGAGACAGTCAATTTGAAGAGCACAAGAGAATGAAAGATCTTTGTACAGCAGAAGTATAAAATTTTCATGTTACAGAATCATGGAATAGTTTGGGTAGGAAGGGGCCTTTAAAAATCTTCTAAGTCCGAACCCCCCTGCACTGCAGGAACATCATCAACAAGATCAAGTTGCCAAGAGCCCCGTCCAGCCTGACCTTGAATGTTTGCAGGGATGCAGCATCTACCACTTCTCTGGGAAACCTCTTCCAACTTCCACTACCCTCACCCATTCCCCTACCTTCATTGTAAAAGTGTCTTCCTTATCTCTAAACTGAAGCTACCCTCTTTTAGTTTAAAACCATTATCCTTTGGCCCTACTAAAAAGTCTGTCCCCGTCTTTCTTATAAGCTTCCTGTTCATTAAAGCTGTCTTTGAAAAGGATTTTAAAGATGCATTTAAAGTATGATGAAACCAGATGTTTATAGACTATTTCAATAATGGGAAGATATAATAGAAAAATTATTCTGTAGAAGGAAAATAGAGAGGTACTTGGAGAGCCCTGGGAATGAAAACAAGTAGTATGTTTAAAATAATGAAGACACAAGTAGAGAAATAGGCAAAAGGGAAGCTGGGATTAAATTCCATAAGTGGCACTCTGAAGGAGGACAGTTGAAAATTATTCTGTTCTTGTACCTATGAAAGGTGTTGCAAGGAGATGGCAAGCTGCCATTTTGTCAAAAGCTAAAGCTGAAATCAGTATACAGAAAATCTGTACATATCTAACACAACCTTGATTTGTGGATGACGAGATATGTCAAAATCCGATGATGTCAAAGTAAGCGTTGAAGCACGAAGTAAGGTGAGGAACAGAAAGTGGATTGCGAGAAAGAAGGAAGGCTGAAGTGTTAGTTGTTTATGTTAGAGAGACAAGATGAGAATTTAAGGTATTCTTTAGGAGTATGGAATTAAAGCAGTACATTGTCTGCAAAATGTTCAGAGTTAAATATGCATCAAAGATTGAAGTTAACCTAAGGAGTTATGGGGAATGAAGAGTTGTGACTGAACTTCAGGAAACATAGGAATTTGAAGAAGAAAAAATCCTTTAAAAGACACACCAAGTAAAGAGTTACTAAAAACCTAGGAGCAGATATGGGAAAGGGCATAGGCTCAGAAGTCAATGTAATACAGATAATATCTCGTGGAGAAAAATATGGTTTACTGTCAAGGATGGTTGGTGGGCAGAATGAGCAGGGTGATAGACAACAATTCTTGAGATCTGGCTAGGAAATGGCCATTTGAAAATCTGGTATAAGGGTTTAAGCTGAGAACAAGATATGAAAGTTGAGAAAGGGATGAGTGCAGCTGTAAAGGAGAAAGCCGCAGAATCAGGAGGATACATGGAAGAGAGGTGATGCAATGTCCCTGCTCTTGTACCCATCTTCCAGAGCAGCAGCTGGCAGAATCTGGATGGCCCAGGGGCAGGGGGAGCACCACAGGACTTGCTCTACAGCTGCTTTAAGCAGCTCTTTCTCTCACCCCACTGACAAACACGTTCACAGCTAAGAGCACAGAAGAGACGATACCCACTGCTGGCTGCCAGGCAGTGAGAGGTGCAAATTGTCAAACTGTTGAACTTTACGGAGGGTGGTCTAGACTTTGACAGAGATCTCCTCTCCAAAGCTTTCTAAAAAAAGTGCAGAGGTAGTGTATTTTGAGAAAAAAAGTCAAAGGGAAGAGCAGATAGACAAGGATTTGGAGGAGGAGATTACAGCCAAGTCAAGAGTAGATAATAGGTATCTGCTTATTGTGATGTATTTCCAGTGCACTGCTCAGAGCTCCTGGGGTTTCAGCTCTGTCATACTCAGAACACTTTGCCATCTGGACAGCAAATGGTGTGAAAAGGTGTTTAATTCAAAGTGGCAATCATATAGTACTCTAAGTAAACAATAGACTCAGCAAGAGGGAATAGCTGGTAGAAATCATATATTTTTATACCTCCTAAAAGTTTTAAGAAAGTTGATTCATGTTAAGACCGCCCTGAAATTCTACTTGGTGCTGACCTTTATAAATCATTTGTAATCTCTCTCAAAAAGTTTCATCATCTGATAATACCGTTGTTGAGAGGTTCTCTTTGATTTTTATCCCTTTATACCCTTAAAATACAAAAATAAATGGAATTGTAACTCTCTTCATCCACATGTAACCCTGTATACAGCTGTTTTATTTATTTTGCTGTTTAGTATTGAAAGCAAAGGTATTAAATTCTGTCTGCAAGATGTAAAAAATTAATACAGTCTGTTTTTGTCTATACACCACATTTAGACATTGGGGTACCATAGACATCACTGAATGTTTCTTGATGTATTGCCACAGATTCCTGAATGATATCATTCAAGATTAAACCTGGCATTAAAAAAACCCCAAACATATGTGCTATTTAGGAACTAAAATCTGAAAATATTCTCCAATCCCTTGAGCAAAATTAAACTATGCAATTTTACATATTTATAGGTTGATATTTAACATGCTTTATTTACTGCAATGAAAATTTTAATTATAAATTAATATGTCTATTTTTCTTCATATTTTTTACATTCTTTTTCATTATGCTTCCTCTACAATTTATCTTTACCTTTTTGGCATCATTCCACTACTTTAAACCAGTTATTCTCAGGATCAAGTTAACCTATTGTTAGCAAGTACATTATTTACACACCTAGCCTGAATTAATATCTTGACTCTTAGGAATTAATATCTTGATTCTAAAATGTTGCATTGTACTAATTAGAATTCCACTGTAGCGTGTTATTATTTTTTTTATAGATTTAACACTGAAATACTTTTTTGAAAGTAACTTTTTTTTTTCAAAAGAACACAAAAACCCAGTCCAGTGACAGAAAGCTACACATCTTATCATCTTAAAACAATAAGCCTGTCATAGTTTTAACCCAACTGGCAACTGAGCTCCACATAGCCACTCCTTCCCTGGTGGGATGAGAGTGAGAATTGGAAGGGTAAAAGTGAGAGAATACGTGGATTGAGATAAAGACAGTTTAAGAGGGAAAGGAAAGCCACATCCACAAGCAAAGCTAAACAGGGACTTGATTCATCACTTCACATGGGCAGCTACCTCCAGAAAAGTCAGGCTCCATCACACCTAACGATGACTTGAGAAGGCAAGCACCATCACAATGAACATCCCCTTCCTCCTTCTTTCTCCTCAGCTTGATATGTTGAGCATGACATCATGTGGTCTCGAATATCTCTTTGGGATCAGCTGTCCCAGCTGTGTTCTCTCCAACTCCTTGTATACTCCCAGCCTCCTCACTGGTGGGGCAGTGTGAGGGGCAGAAAGGGTCTCAGCTCTGTGCAAGCCCTGCTCAGCAATAACTAAAATACCTTTATTTATCAACACTGTTTCCAGCACAGATACAAAACACAGCCCCTTGCTAACTACTGTGAAGAACATTAACTCAGCCAAAACTACCACAAGACTTTTATTAGATGCTTAAACATACATTTAAGAACTTTAGTTCAGGCTCCTACTCTTTAAAATTCTGAATACCTCATCACCAGCACATTGAATGTTTTCTTACAAGACCCAATGTTGTTTTAGATGTGACTATGCAGGACATACTGCCTATTGAATACAATTCAGCAAGCTTCATTTATTTTTCTCATTTTATAGAAAAAGATGTGATAAGATAAATGTTGGCAGTTAGAAAAAATGTACAGTTTTTAGTATAATTTTTCCCCATTTTTATATGGAGCCCTAGGCTGACCTTCAAAGTACTATTATGAGGCTAAGAAAAGTAGCACAGTACAAAATTTTCCTTAGGAGTAATACTGCCAAGTTCCTGAAGATTTCTCACTTCATACTCATTGTTGCCATCTATCCAGGGTCTCAACAGAAAGCTAATACTTTTGTTTCTTATATTGCATTCCAACTTCATTAGTGACTTCACGAATCTATCTCAAAATGTACAGGGACTGAATCACTGCTTGAAATGGCACCATTCAAACATTTCTATTCCATGTCATATGTGGTAGAGTGTGTTGTTCCAAGTAACTCAGGCGCCTTGAATCTGTAGCACAATGATTTCTGCAGAAAACAGACCCTACCTGAGACTAAGCTCAGCTTACCAATCACACATTTCCCTAGCTATTTTTTTATGGGGAAACAAGAAACACTCATTAGCCTGATTTTGGTCCCTGACAATAAATATTTTTTTACATCTGAGAGTAGGTCACCTCATGATCTCTATACATAAAAAAGCGCCTGAAGCACACTTCAGATTTGTACAGAACAACTTATATTTTGCCCAGTGTATTCACTTAATCTTACAGGGGCATTCAAATGTATGAGACCATTTGCTGTTTCTTGCTGAGATTGCCTTGTAAATCATACTCTTTGTTTTGAGAGGTTTTATAGGCCATTTGTGGGTGGAAGTGAGGAATCAATAAATAGTGTAGCTATGTATGTGACGTATGGTAGGGCAAATCGACTGAAAGTCTTAGACTGAGGTAAAGAGATGAAAAGTACATGAATATAATGAATATACTGTTGGTAGATCTTGAAAATAGACTAGATTATTAAAGCAAACAGTATTGTCAAACAAGAAAACGGCAATTAATTTAGCCAATTCCTATTTCTGCTAGCAGAAGCCTAAATGAAAAGATGAACTGAACTGTGGAAAAATTCCAGACCACAGCCTCAGCTCAGCCATCTATATTCACAAATCCAAATCAGAAGTATGACTCCAGCTCCTGAGGGCTCTACTCCTTTCATTTGTTCATCCTGAAATCTGACTCCAGGCCTGAAATACTTCCACAACGTGTGCTTTTACTTTCAATCATTTCTCTGTTGGGCTCCACTTTAAGAACTACTACAGATAACTGATGCTTCTGGTTTTTATTACCCACTTGAACTTCTAGAGAAAGTTAAAGGTTTTATATCTTCTAAAAATCACATACTCTTCAGTGAAAGAGGTACTAATAACAGACAATTCCTCAATATTCTTGAAAGCGTATTGATCAGTGAAACAGGTTTTTCTTGGATACGACTTAGCAGAACTTCTAGGCATATGTGAAAATATTTTCTGTATTCAAACATTTATTCCCCATCAAATGGTTTTCCATATCCTTCCTCCAATGTAAAACATCTGCAGAACAATGTCTCTTTATGTTCACTGTGAATCATCCAATGCAGCAACTGCTGTTTGCACTGGCTAATTTGTCCATTCAATGAGACCTGTTTGTAGACTATAACAATCCTTTTAGTTCTTTTATGGATGCTTTACTTTCATGTATAATATTTTGAGAGGGGTGTGTTGTTTGAGTTTTAGCCATTTAAAATACCAGCCACATAGGATTGTGCTTGCTGGACTTATTTTTTGTTTCCTTGTTGCTGTTTACATCTTCTAACATGCTCTTGATCAGCTTTCAAAATGAGGGTAACACCTGCTCTGTGCCTTCAGGATCTCAGAAACCACAGTGAATTTCTACCAGAAAATTAGCAATGTGGATGGAGGTGCTCAGAGCTTTAGCAGATATAGATGTTCTGAGCTACTTTTAGAGATCTCTCACACTACTTATGCTATGTAAATATCTCAGCCTGGTCCTGAAAATAGAACAATGATCAGGGCCTAACCTATGCTAGAGCTTAATATATCTTTTTCAAGCAGTTCACAACTATTTGCCTCACCTTTATCTTTATTTTTGACTATTTTTATGGCCTCATCTAAGCCATGCCATTTGTTATTGCTGTTGTTCAGTGACTGGATTACAATATTTGTAGAGAGGAACAATGTAAAGGAGATTTCTAGTTAGTTATATAAATCCTTCCCTCCCTGCAATCTTATAAAGAGCAGATATTGACAGCATTTTTGAGAGTTTTGCTACTGATATACAATCTTTAGAACTAACCAGGATAGTTTATGGAAATACTTGACAAAAACGAGTTTACTAGAGTCACATTTCTATTTACTGTTATCTGAGAAAACAAATTCTTGGTTGCAATGATAAATGTTCTAACGTGTTCCAACATGAAAGACAAGGTCAAAAAAAGAATCTTAATGGGTAAATTCCATTCTGTCCACATGTCACAATTGAAGACATAGCGATGAATAACAGAAACTTCTGATTAATAATTTCAGTAATTTCCATCTTCAATATCTAATATCAGCATCTTATAAGTATACATTTTCCCAATAACAGCACTAACGAATATTTTTGATAAGCTAGTATAGACTTTGCTAATTTGAGATTTCTACTGCTTTTTTTCATTAAGGTGCTGAGTAAATTTCTCCCCTTCTTTAAATTATTATTTTAACATAATTTTTGCACGGTATGGACTTGAGTGTCTTTAAGACTGAGAAAACCTTATACAAGTAAAATAGCTATAAATTCACTGATCAACTTTGCAAGAAGTAATATGTATCACATCTATTTTCTCTGACAAGTGTTATTATTCTGGGCTTTTCTTTTTTTTCTTTTTTTGAAGAAGAGTTGTTCTCTAGCCTTCACTTCTGATTCCATTACTGTGACGCATCAGTCTGTCATACAGTTCAGAAAACAAAAAATGTAATAATAGGTTTATGTATTGTTACTGTCTTTTTTGTCCCTATCATGCTAGAGAACTTTCTTTCACTTTTCGACATTTTTACGTTTATGGCCGACATGTACACTATCATGCTTAATCTTACTGTTATCTTTTCTTCTGCAAAAATGTTGCCATTTTACATGCATCTTTTCTGAGCCTGCTTCTAATAATATGATAGGTAGGTAATGGGATATGTCCATGGGCTCTCTTATTCTCTTAACCAAAATTTGCCTAAATGTTCTGTATAAAGCTGTAATGAGATTTAACGAGCAACACATTTCTATTTTGTAGTGTTGATGTTTATATCTAGTAAAGCAGGCAATGAAGCTGTACTACATTCAGACTGTACAAAAAGTAGAATTAACCCTTCTATTCAAAAGATGAAAAGTTTTTTAATATAAATACAGGGAATAAATAAAAGTTTTTCAGTCAAGAGATGAAAATACATTCGTGCAAAAGGAAGCAAAAGTCCCTTTGCTCTACTCTTGCCCCAAGAAAACACATTGTGCAGGTGTATATTTAGAACCCAGGACGGATGTCATATGGTGGGTCCCTCAGGCTGCCTGACAGCCAGCAAACTGTTAAAGAAGGAGTAACAGCTGCTTCCAGTAAAACTGCAATGAAGATACAAGTGGATTAAACCCAAATTTGCTGCCCAGATCTCAAAGGAACAAGTCTGGAAAAAAGGCATCCTGTGCCTGAAGAAATGGCTTAATACCATGAAACAAGAGAGCTCCAATAATGTATCAAAGACAAATTGCAAGACACTTGAGGGACACTTGAGGTTGGAACTGCCCAAACTTCTCAGACTCTGTGCAGTAGACCATTCTGAGAAGCGTTATACCAGAGAGTTAGCTGCCTGGAAATACGGGTATATCAAAGAAAATGTCAACAAAAATGCCAACATGCCTCAGCTGGAATATTGCAGTAAGCACAGGAAATCATACAGTATCAGTCTGCTACACAAACTACCCAGCTACATTTGGTTTTATATTTAAAATATATATGGATGTATAAAGACAGAGAGGCTCTTGAAAGGCACAAAGATTTTCATGGTTGTTTTGGTAAATCCTGTTCCTCTTTATACTGATCTCAAGAAAATACAGCAAAGACTGTATTTCTGTGTTTCAGTGCTTTTGTAACCCAGCTAAGGATTTTTTTTCCCTCACATGAATTGTAGTCTTTACTGGTTTAGGAATTACAGTTACAGGTGAATATTATTTTCATTACATACTGTTTAGGAAACAGCAATACACATAGTTAATGTATGAGAAGAAACCACTAGGCTGGAAATACAACTAAGGAAATTAATCTCATTCAGCTGTCTTAAGGCCTAGCCATGCTAGGGATCATTTCTTTTTTATTGTTCTATACTGGCTTTAAATTAGGCTCCTTGAGCTGAGATTGGCTAGGCAGGAAGATGGTATTTAGATGGAAATGGACCAAGAAATCAAGGACTAATATCTAAGCTCGATCCACAAGTTTTGCTGCCTAGTATTGTCAGTATAATGCGAGAAAACCATACTCCAGCTGAAATCATTCTTCTTTCCTCACATAAATGCGGCTTTTTCACCAGAATAGGTTTGCCAGCTTATAGCATATTTTGCATGGAGGTAGTAAAACTACTGAGGGAGAAATTCCTTCTGTTAGTGTACACACTGCCTGCTCTGAAGCACTGCTGACATAGTTATGCCAATGTAACTACAGAAAAACTGACAGCTTCTCAAGTTAGCCTGTATTTATAGCTCTAGGTTAGAGACAGATTGAAAAGGCCATTAACACTTTTATGTAAAATGCACTGTGAATAATATTCTCTGTAATTTATTCTAAAATTATGAGAAGCACTTATAGTAAGGACTCATTTATGTGGAGCTCATATATGAGCCTTCATGAGTTAGTAAAACACAGACCAGCTAAAATTCAAACAATATTTATTTCACATAAATTTCTGTTTGAGACAAGGTTGAAGACTGTCACATGCTTAATCTTGTGATTATCTGACCTCTATTAACAGCAGCAGATATCACCAGTAGTGACCATCAGCTTAAGAGTTACTTTGTGATGTACCTTTCAAAAGTCACCTTTTTTTTCCATACTATAATCTTCCTCATGCAGGAGATGGAAAAAGTAAAAAAGGGTTTAAACATAACAGGGTTTTACTTGGTGTTAGCAACACAGTTAGTAAGTAAGTACGTCTGACAGTAGCCTGCAAGCCGTGAAAAGATATGGTGAATAATTTGTAAAAGGAGCAAACAAATATTCTAAGTTTGAAATTATTTTGGATCTTCAAAATGAAGCTAAAGTTTTTAAAGACTTATACAATCATTTTACACTTAATTTCTTCATTTCCTGAGGTCAAGAGCAAAAATCTGAAAATAAAGTGTTTGAAAACTGTGATCTTCTTATATTTTTGTTCTATTAATAACCAGGAAATTACAATAACATTTGAAAATCTGTTTTGAACAACACATAGATAGATTAAAGAAACTGGAATAAACTTACAAAAAGAAAGAAAACTTCAGACTACCAGTTCAAAAATTGTTGATAACGACAAGCATTGTGACTTTGAATGTTTGTTGGGACTTATGTGATGGTAATGTCAGGGATTCAAGTCCAGCACTGCTTTTTCCTGTTATCCAGGTTTTTAGAGCTGAGTTGAAAATGTCTTCTGTTCCTTCGTGTATTTTCAAGCCCAGAATGCTTTTTCAGTTCTTCGTGAGTGTGACGAGAGTGAGATTTTGCAGATTTTACGGATTATCTCTGCAGAAGTGAAAATACCAAAAATCCTGTTAAGGAGGATCTTGACTTAAGAAATGGGAGACTCAGGCTTGGTTATTTCCCCATAAGTATTTTAGTCACCTGGTAATTTATTAATATGGACCAGGCTTGTTTAGCCCTTTAGCTATCTCTTCAAACTAATCAAGTAGTCAACCGTTGATCGGTATTTTTTCACATACCAGGTGACCTGTTGACTTTTGCAATCATTGGAACATATAATCACCTGTTCTGATCCTTTAGCTATAAGTAAGGACTGAGAAAGGAACAGATTCCAAAACCAAGCAGTTCTACCCTAATCCCAAAGAATTTACATTTTTAATATATATCTCCCTGAACTGTCTTTATGGGGAATTCTAATTATTATGGAACCAGTGTCTTCTGATGAGGGACAAAAAAAAATCTTTTGCAAAATAAAACTCCAAACAGAGCCGTATTTGAATCTTGGCAATTCTACTTGTTTAGTTTGCTCCAGTCTTTCTTCTCTAACTTCTATCACTCTTTATGCTCTGGACCAGAAATTAATCAAGTTTCTTTTTACATTTCTTGAAAGTCCCAGAGGAAATATTCACACAGGAGTTATCTTGTCATTTCAGTTTACTCCCTCTTTACAGAAGGAAAGAATAAAATAACAGCCCTGTTTATGCACACTCCTGCAAAATGTCAACATGAAAATGGCACATTGCATATTTAGACCACTCATGACTTTACAAGATGAAGGCTAAGTAGATTTTTGAGTAGTTCTAATTGCACTATATTGTACTAATCTGTACTGTCTAACTGTGTAATCAAATACAGCACAAGCTGTTGCTAGCACCTTGAAACTACCAAACATCAAAACCAATAACTAATAAAATACGTAAGTACAAATCAGGAGCAACAATTGTAAAGTACAAAAGTGTTAGACATCATTGCAGCTCAAATCTTATCAAGTATACATTAAAATGCGGTGCTGTAGAGAGGAAATAACTCAGTATCTTTTAAACAGCAGCCTATATTATAGTAAAGAAGAGTAGAGAGATTTTTGCCAAACCTGTCAATTTATGCAATGTGTATACCACCAGATACATAAAGGGTAATTTTCTCACAATGGATCTGATACCTAATATTTGAGAAAGCAGGCTGATGCACTTTATTCTGGTATGTCAAGTCTCTCACACAAAGGAGCTTCATTTTTATCTATAGGAAAACAAATACTTTTGTATGCAAGCTTCAGCTCCAAAGCTCATACTCTCATAGATTTTACATGCTGAAAGAACAATGCAATGAACTAGTCTGACCTTTGGACATTGTTCAGCCTCAAAAGCTATATTTCCTAATTCCTGCACCATGACAAATAACCCGTGGTATTAGAACATATGCTTGAGAAAGACATCTGACCTCAATTTTAAAGTTCAGAGAGTATTTGCTATCAATTTATCACTGTATTACTGTGAGACTCAAATAAGCTTCAGTCAACAGCTATGATTCTACACTCTCTAGCATTTGTCCCTATGTTTCTTTTCCCAAAAACAGCCATCCAGATCAACTTTCCTTCTGCAGAGAAGACAGACTTCTAAAGCAAAATCTTCCTTTTTCAGATGGAACTTTTCTATTTATAACAATGATTTCAAGCTGAAATCTAAGCCACTTTGAAATTAATGTACATTTTGCCGTTGGCTTGATAGCCCAGGGGTATACTCCTGGAAAAGACTCTGGAAGTTTGTAAGAGGATGCATCACTGATGTAGCTCTACTTTGTTCAAGATCATTAGCAAGCTGATTTGGAAAATCACAGTGCTATTGCTAAGGAGAATCACTTTTAATGCTTGCCTGGTTAGATTGGACATCTTCTTTATAGATGTACATCTCAGAGAACTTATATAATACAATGTATTTTCATTTCAGATCTAAATAATTAGGGAAAGTCCTAAAAAAGCACTTGAGCTTGAAAATCTTACCCATTCCTCTAAGACATTAATTAACCATGTGTATCCCTGTCAAAGATCAATGACGCTACTATTGCCATAACATCCCAAAGGGGTTGTAATTCAGCAGTGAAGGTTTAATCTCTTAAGTATAGGCTTAATCTCTTAAGTATATACTTAAACACATTCCTATCAATCAATGAATTAAAAGTGGTTTTATGTCCTATTGACTTTACAACTGATTACTTTCAGTTTTGAATAGTAAGGCAAATACAAGAGAGGAACTCAAAATTTCTAATGTAATTTATTATTTCTGTTTCTCTAACCATCTTCAGTCTTTCAAAGAATGAGAAAAAAAGCCTATAGGTTATAGCATCTGTTGGAGAACTTAAATGTTCCATAGCATCAATTTACTTAATTTTTAACTTTTACTATTTTGTAACAATGGCCGCAGGGCCATCCCTGCCGGCTCTCTCCTGCCCCCGGCCCTGCTCCCGCTGTCCCCTCGGGGCTCGCAGGGCTGTTTCTCGCTCGCTTCCCCCGGCTCAGCCCTGGCTGCCGGGCAGCGTTTTGCCCTCCCTTGCCCAGGCTTTCCCCGGGGCTGAGGGGCTCAGCCGTGCCCTGCGCTGGGGCCGCTGCAGCCGCTGGCACCGCCTGGGGCCGGCCCGGGCAG
The DNA here is from genome assembly GCF_000277835.1 of Geospiza fortis. Lineage (NCBI taxonomy): Eukaryota > Metazoa > Chordata > Aves > Passeriformes > Thraupidae > Geospiza > Geospiza fortis. Next base: position 1,829,525 of record NW_005054359.1, on the reverse strand, counting down.
CCCCGGCACGGCCCTAAACATCGTGCCTCATAAAGAGCATTTTCGTGGGTTTCAATGCTTTTCATTATCCTCCTCCAAGAGACATAGTAAAATATTGTTCCAGCATTAAAATTAACTGCGTGTAACTTTGCTAATGTGTGCTTGCTACAAGGGTCTTGTGTGGCCAGGATTTCAAAAAAACCCAAGCAGCATTTTCCTTAAATTCTGTAATCTACTGAACAAATAAAGCTAATGGAAAGAGAATGAAACAAACAAATAAACAAACAAACTACAAACTAGAAAGATGTCATATTTAGTCTTTGTGATGAAATAAATATTTTCACCAGAATCCTCTGTCAGCTGAATCATGTCTATAAAATGGTGGGTGTTTTATTATTCCTCACTTTTAACCTTTTCCTTGCACTGATAGTCATGCACTGGGATATCTATCTGTTTGCAGTCCAAACTTCAGTAGATGTTGTTTCAATAAAATAAATTGGAGCTGGAAGTGAATTACTAGTTTTGCTATTGACTTTCTGGAGGACTGTCAAACTTTATCAGTATTTAGAAGACACTTCTCAGCCAGGGAGGAGGGCAAGACCAGTATTCATATGCAGGGAGCAGACTTTTTCTGAGTGGGAAATGCACTCATAATCCTGTTTTCTCTCTAGCAGACAGGCATTAAAATTGAATTAAGAAGACCTCAGCTCTGCTTTCAGTTAAGATACCAACACTATTTGGAGAGTTCTTCTGTTTCTCTGGCTTTCCTTTGCCCAGGCCATTAGATGATGACTTTTTCTTTCCCTGTACTTGAACAATAACTCACAGGCAATTCTAACTTACTTCTAGCTTCTACTGTAATAATAAATAGAAAGAACAAACAAAATGTATAGATAAATGTAGAATTTCAAATATCTAGACAGGCATTATATTTTGGATACTAACTCAGGGTGAAGTTTCATGAGAGATTAAGGAAGTCTAAGTGTCAGTGCACCCTTTGCTCTGGCACATTTGCTTATCTTGGCTCTCTGATTTGTCAGTTCACTTGCAGACTCAGCAGAAAACTAACCCAAAAAAGAAATAGAATAGATTCCTGAAAGCTCAGTAAGTTGAATTGATTCATTGGTAGGCCAAATGAAAGCTGGAGCTGCTACAAAAGAAGAGGGAGGAAGTGGGGAACTGTTGTAGCCCAATTTAAATCTGTTTGTGCTGCTCCAGGATTATTTCAAGTTGCACAAGAAAAGTAAAACAGTTTAGAATGCTTAACAGAAAATGCATGTAAGCCATGGTGATATCTTTTGTAATTTTTTTATTTATAGATATTTGATAAGTATTATTTTTGTTGAATGTAGACTTCAGATTAGTGAAAAATAAGCAGATTGATGATTTGGTAGTATTTCATCAGCAACTTAGAAAAGTATAATTTTTTGTGTAGCTCTCTCTCACCTCTAGTTTTTGGTCACAAGTAGAGTTGGTTAAAACTTGTCTTCCCCTCTGTCTTGTAAAGAAAAATACAACCAATAGAAAATTATATATTCTTATCACTTACTTTTAGTTGATATTGAGTACTATAAATATAGCAGCAGCAAAAAGACTAAGAAAAAGGTGGATTCACTATTCAGTAGGGTAAGGAACCTGTTGATACAGGACACAGAAAAGGCCAAAATTCTCTATGCCTTTTTGAATTTCTTTTTTAAAAAATGTTAAAATCTGCTTTTATATTATTCAGCTCCTTGTACTGCTTGCAGTTTTTGCAAGTGAAACAGTAACTACGGTAGAGAAAAATATATTTGAGAGCACCAGGGTCATCTAGATGTACAGAAATTGTTGGGCTGCAGAGGGATTGCTCCAGAGGTACTGAGGGAACTGACTGATACCACTGCAGCATCTTTACCATGATGGAAAGGTCATACCAATCAGAGAACTTGCTGGAGCATGAAAAGACCAACATCATGGTCATCTTCAAGAAAGCAAGAAGGAGGAACTAGGGAAGCGCAAACTAGTCAGCCTCACCTTGGTCCATGACACTGTTATGGAGCAAATCCAACAGAAGCCATTTACAAATGCATGGATGACAAGGCAATGATCAGGAATAGCTCTCATGAATTTACCAAGGGGAAATATTCTCTTGCTAAATCACATTGAAAAGGCCAGCTCCGTGAACAAGGAGAGCAGGTGTTGTTTTCCTTGACTTCAGCAAGGCTCCTGACCCCATCTACCATGGTGTCATTATAGGTAAATCAGTGAGATAGGGACAGGATAGGAGGACTACAAAGTGAATGGAAATTTGGAAGGATCTCTGGCAGCTGCTCGTTCAGTGATATTCTTTAGGGACTGACTCTTGAATCAAAACTGTTGAATGACTTTATTAATGGCATGGAATATGACACAAAATCGAATCTACCCTTAGAAATACAATAAATACTGGGTCATGGCTCATGGCCATTATGCTGGAGGGTTGGGCTGCCACAGTGATCCAGACAAGCTTGGAAAGATGGGCTGATGGGGATTTAACAGGAGAGGACAAAGCAAATGCAATTTCATACATCCAGGGTAGAATAATCCCACTCAACAGTACAAGATGGCAATTGGCTGATTAGGAAACAGCAAACCCAAGAGGAGTCAGCAACGTGCCTTGGAGATAATATGGCTGTCCACACCCTGGGCTGCGTGAGCAGCCTGGTAGCAAGCAGGCCATGGGATCCTTTCCCTCTACTCAGCATTTGTGCAACTGCATCTTCAATGTCATGACTGTTTTGAGTAGAGGTTTGGACTCTATGACCTCAGGGAGTCTCCTCTAGCCTTAAGAATCCTGTGATTGCAAAAACCTACTTTCATTCACATAATACCTAAATATTAAGACCAATGCTATCCACCATTATATTTATTGTTCCTGGATGATGTGTCCTTTCTGAGTGCTCAGAGATTTGGAGAATTTGAATCCCAATTAATGTGAGGACTACAGTCTAGAGTGTAAAAATCGGTGCAGAAGTGCAATGGTGTAGATGTTATTGATCATATCTTTCTAGTGTGAGTATTCATGTAGCACTAGCAAGATTCACTAAATTCTGTCCTAGGTGGTTACATTTAAAATATTGAATGGATTCTGCTAACACTATTTCCCTTTCAGTTGCTTGGATTCCTCCTAAACCACTGGAATTGACACTTGAGGACATTACATACTCTTACCCTCTTTTAACTTTGGTGAGTCAGGATATTTTTGTCTTTCTATAAATAATGAATTCTTGCCTATTCTTTATATCTAGTGACAGTTTTTTGAGTATATATCTATCATTAATTTATAGCTTGAGTTTCTGTACTTTTGGAGAACTCTCTTTTATCTGAAATACTGATTGCAAAATTAGGAGTCAAACTTTTCACATTAATGTACTGAAGAGTTATAATTGATACTTTTCTGTACAGCCTTTTCAGATGTCACAAACCTCTTGTTAATCAGGTGACATTTTGTGATTGAGAATGTATTTTTTAAACATTCCATAAAACATGATTTTGTATAAAAAGCTAGATATCAAAAGCATAAAGAGCAATCACTATTATTATTTTCTTTAGATTAAAATGTATAACTGAAATTTTTGCATAGTTCCCACAATAGAAATACACTGCATAAAGATTTAGTAATGAAAAGAACCTGCTCTTTCTTCACTGAATAGAACTGTGGAGTATACAGTACACATAAAAATGAAAAATCTCATTTTTGTTGCAAAATCTGAATCTACAGAGAATTATTAAAAAGTGGAGCCACAGTATAATGACATAAAAATTTCCATGCTGACTTTTCTGAGACAAGATGTATGTTACAATTGTGCTACATTAATAAAAGATTAGCTAAATATGCCAATTATCTCTTCAGTAAAAATTCCCCCTCGTTCAGTATGACTAGGAAGTTGGGAACTATTTTAACAATTTGTTCCATTTTAATCATCACAAGATAAAAATTTACATTAAAAAAAATCCCCAAGCTTCATCAAAAATAGAGCTTTTTTTTCCTTTTTTAAATTTTTTTTTTAATTCAGATGATATCAGAATAATTATTAAAAATTCAGGCCATATTTTGTTGTGAGCAATTCCACTGTTTTTACTGGAACTACTTGTAAGGGCCTTGATCTAGGTCTACAGAATGAGAAAGGGATTATTTCCTTCTGATTTCAATAAAGCAAAAATAATTTCATAATTCTGGTTTTGTGATCATATATATGAAGTATTCAATGAAAATAGAGCAGATTGTTTTTTGGGTTTTTTTTATCGAGCAAGTATATTCCAAATTGAAATGGTCAAGGCTTTTTTTCAATTTATTTAGTTTAATGCATTTACTTTTGTGCAGTTAGCAATGACAAGGAACAGTTTATATATCTAGTCTGCTCTAATCTAGCTGGTATAAACTATTGATTTTAGTGAGGGAGGACAGTAATAATCCCAGTCTGATAAGACTTGTCTTGATTTGAGGACACATTCCTGGATCAAATCCCAGGTTAAGAATGTTAAATGCTTCCACGGAGGCTTAAAACCAGCTACAATCAAAGGTCCTTGAAAGGTATTAAGTGAGAAGGAAGAAAGAACCTAGAGATTCTATTAAACATAATAATGCTTTTGTGTGTACATTTTTAGGAGAAATTAGGTTCTGTCTAGTGAAATTAACAGAAGTTATCCCTGTTGTAACTATCTGTTATGTAAATATACATTTGAGATTCTAAAACAAGACAATTTAAATTTCTATAATTTTTTACTGACTCTTTCAGTGTCATTTTAGTGTTAGGGAATAACATTCTAAGGGAATTGTTAGAATCTCGAAAATATACAATAAATTTATTTTCAATATAACTGAAAGCCAAGATCAAGGCTTTTAGTGCATTGGGGGCAGCCATTTCCTATTAATTTCTGCTTATCCACATTATATGAGTTGCATATTCAGAACTGTACATAAGGGATTTCAACACCCTGTTTCAATTAATTTCTAATGATAATTGGGAATCAAAACCCTTTGTATGGCTTTGATAACCCAACAAAAATATTTTAAGGACTCCTATAGACCTTTAGGGAAGGATTCTACTTCAAGCATGTGAGTTGACATTAAGACAATTGCTTATGCTCTTTAAGTTAAACATAATCTTTTTCATCATTTGCATCCAATTTGGGGTTTAATGCAGAATGAAGTAGGAGTTTTCAATGGAAGTCATTGGTCAGCTGACAAAATGGCCATTTTTTGTCTTGATGGATGAGATCTTCACACTCTGTATTCCCTGGTCTAATACACACTCCATTTTGAGGAAACAGTGTAAAAGCAAAAGAAAGACAGCCCAATACCATCCATCTTTTCTTCTTTTCTGTCAACCCCAGCTCAACTAGGAGCATTCTCTGTATTCCCAAAGTTAAGTTTCATACAACATTAACAGGAGAATGAAGGCAACTAAGAGTAGGAAATTAATAATTTATGGTCAGAAAAAACAGAAGTGTTATTGCAGTAAAAACGATGCAGGGAGGTTGCTCCAAACAGCAGTGCTATAGCACAAAGGATCTAATAATGATGTGGCTGCAGGCAGGGACAGTGACAAGAAGACGGAATAATATATAATGGAATGATGAGACAATATAAGTCTAAACAATTTTGCATGTTTTTACTGATTTTAGAAAAACGTGTTATTTTCTAGATTTGTGTACTTAGCATGCTTTAGAAAATGTTATTGCAGTCAACCGATGATTGAGAAGGAAAGAACTTTCAGTTCCCAGGCAGAAATGGTAATATTATCTTAAGATAGTGATTAAATTTCTTTTCCTTCTGTTTCATAAATAATACTGAAACAAACTTATGTTTAGGATATCATATCCTAGTGCCTTTTCTGTCGTTTATTTCCATAATTAAACTGATGGTCTGAGATGCTGTACAGGAAAAGCCCTGAAAGAAAAAAAGAATGGTGCATTAGAGAGAATGAAGTTTTAAAACTTGTGGCCATGGCATCTAATTATAAGTATACTTAAATATTTTAAATTGCATTCCATATGGTAGATTGAGATTGTTATACAAAACTGTCTCCTTGGCTTAGCTAGCTTTCCAAAAAGTTCCTATAGTAAAATTTCTTTGTCCAAATTCCTGCTCATCATATTTTTACTGTCCAAACATACATATGCACAAAGAAGCCCAGAGACACACATTCCTTTCTGTAACAGGAGGGGTTTCTCCATATCTGAGAAACAGCTGGAAATCTTCTGTAGGACTAAAGTGGGATTACAGTTCCATTTTAATGTTTATACTCCCAGATAAAAGCTATCTCCCATGCAGCAGGGAAGATAAGATGGCTGACAGCACTAAGCTGCCTTCACTAAGCAATGCTGATGGCTGCCTTTTTGGCAGCCTGGGGTACTATGCATGATTAAAGAGAGAAACTGAAGCTAAACCAGACACTTTAAAAAGAAATACACTTTGGAATAATATTAACTCTACTTAGCACCTAGGATTTCGCTGTATATATCTTAATAGTCTTAAGCAGCTCCCTTTGTAAGCAATTCATCCAGGAGCTGATGTGTCAAGTTTAATACGCATCAAGAAACCCTCATTTATAACTAAAAGGTTCATAATGCAGAGGAGCTTTTCATCTTGGACATGTAATCACCAGCCTCCAAGCAGAACACACCAGAATATATATCCTGGGCTTGAGCTCTAGAACTGCTGAAAGAAGACTGGCACAAATTTTCTTGCTGTTATTTCCCTTCTTGGTCTCCTAGACTCAAAAAAAAATATCTGTATATGTTGGGCAGATGCTGTAAATGTGCAGAAAATTGAAAGCTATTCTCACTAGAAATTGTATATGGAAAATTTAAGATTTATCTTGGCTAGCTCAGGAGGCAGGAAACAGCTGGTGAGGCAGGAATACTTTCCTTTTTTGCCGTCTTTGCCTGTAGTAAGCCCTGTTCCACATTGAACTTATTAGGCATGTTTGCCTAGTTAAGGTCACTGAAAGATGAAAACCGAATTAGAAGTAATCAGGCATGCTTTGGCTTTCAAATGGATGGATTTCCACCATCTGTGATCCACTGAGGTCCCTCCAACCTTACCCATTCTGTGAATCTCCTTGCAAGGCCTTCATATTTTATACTCTCCTACAACTTTCTAGATGGAGTTTAGCAGATAACATAGTCTGTGCTCTGTAAAAGTGCAAGACTTTAAAGAGAAGTTTTAGTAGGCAAGCTGTCAGGCACCGACCTGCTGAGGAAGGTTGGAGAACAAAATTAATGAAGTCCTAGAAGTGGGACTACTCAGGTCCTCCTCATTTATACTGAAACTACCTTGACAATTACTTTAATTTCATATTTGTTCAAATATAATATAGTCTTGACAATTTTTTGCAGAAGATGAGAAATTCTGCATTTTATCTTTTTATGTTAATTATATTAAAGTATTATGACATCCTGTCTTTGGTAGCTGATCTTTCCAAGAATATCTGTTCCAACCTTTCTTTCTTCCAGGAAGATCCATGATTATTCAGGTTCATCTGGTTATCCAAATTAAAATGTTGTCATGAAAACAATAGGGAGCTTCTTATGTATAAGGTATATTGTCATTAAGCCCAGGTTCTGCAGAAGGCTATTGGAGTTTTTGCATACAAATTTATATTAGTTGAACAGCAAAGCTCTTTAATGTTATTCTAAACAAATGTAGTTGGTAAATATTCTCCATGGTAACAAAATGCCTTCTTTTTGTCTTTTTTTTTCTTCTTATTTGTTTTTTCTCCCTCAAAGATTGAACATTTATCCAAGAAAAAGTATTTTGTTTTGTTTTGTTTTTTTTCTTTTAAAAAGAAACATACTGATTTAGATAAAGAATCAATTAATGTGGAGGTATTTGTCTGAGAAAGTGCAATACCTTTAGCTTGTCTTTGATTGGAACTTCAAAAAGTTTAAATCCTTAGTCTGATTTGTTCATTTTAAGTGCAACAGCCACAATAACAGAACAAAAGGCTCTCAAATAGCCAGTTTTTAAGCTCTTAGAACAGTGTCCTTGCTCGAGAGGAAGTGACCAAAAAGAGTGTTTTCAGTAGATGTTTAGTATTTTTGCAGTAATTAGTCACGTATAATTTCCTGTAATCCTTTATGAAATATTTGCTACAGGCTGCAGCTGTCGAAATATTAATTTTGCTCTTCTTGGAACTCTTGGAACACTGTGGGTGGTAGGGAAACAGATTTTTTTTCTCAGGTCTAATTCTATAGAACTATCTAAACAAGAAAATATAAACTTTCTTTTGATTCTTGAAAAAGCTAGTGGGATTTCACTATTTATTAGCATTAAATAAAACACTCAACTAATTCCACATGGCAATAAGGAGGTTCTGTTCCAGGGAATGCAAAATCTAAAGGATCAATGATGTCCCTTTAGCATCAAGTATTAGAATCAATTGAGACTTTCTTTATATTTGAGGAAAAAAACCCAAAAAATGTAAAACTTACATGCCCTTTCTCATCTCACACACTAAATCTGTGACACTGCTAGGGACCATTAGTACACTATTTTAGCATTCTTCTGATGGAATTCTGCCAGAGAGCTGAGAAAAATAGTAGAAATTATCTGACAGAAGCCTTAAACTGCAGGTATGGCTAGAATCTCTCCCTGCCCACCACTAATGGAATACCGCTACTGGCTGTGCAAGATTAGAATTTCATGCAAAACTTAAGCATGCTATTTCCATAAAAATCTTGAAAAATGGCGTAATTGATCAAGCATGTGATTTATTCTCAGTATGCAAAATAGAATATTAAAACTAAGAGCTTGATCTTGCAGCCTCCAGGCATGTTCAAGCACTATTTTTCTTTACATGCAGTAATCCCTCCAAAATTTCTGGTAAATGGAAACATCTATCAAATTGATTTTCGAGATACATATGGAATATATGTATATAATATATCTGGACGCCCTGGAAAATATGATGTTTTATCAAATTGCAAAGTCTCTTGATTCTCCTCTCCAGGAAACCAGAAACCCGAAGACTAATTACAGGAAAGACTATCATAGGAAAAAAAAAAGAAAAAAGGGGAAAAAAAGGGTTATAGACAACCCTGATGAAGAGAATATAATAGCATGTAATTGTGGGACCCCCTAAGCTATGGTCACCTCTACTCTAAAATAAAACAATGGCTGCAGTAGCTGCAACTGTACTCAAGTGTGGGAATAAAAACAAATGCTGGAGAATCAATTAAATACCATTATTTAGAAAACTACACCAAGCCAAAAAACATTTTTCTCTTTTCCTTTCTGTTTGACAGCTGTTGACAGTAAGGGACAGTAAGGGACAGTAAGGGACAGTAGAAGGAAAAAAGGGACAAAAGAAGTAATTTCCTGTGCTGAAAAATGCAATAACAAAATATGAATAGATGTGAGAAACTAGTAAAACTGAGAGTAACACGATTATTTTGTTCACATGACATGATAAGCTAAGAGGAGCACCAAGGCAAGTGGTAGGCTAGACATGGATATGTGGGTGAATTAAGCATAGTTTTTCCTACTGGGTGCATGAGGACAAACATCCTGAAGCTGAAAGCTCCCCATACAGGTCCTCACTGAGTATGACTTGTGGGATATTGGTCTCAGTTTAGCTGTGACACAAAGAATGCTGGGGATCCCTCAGAGGAAATGGGATAACTCACTCCTGCAAAGCTCTCTGGGAATCCATGGAGTAAAGATAGCTATCAACAGCCTGCTTTGTGGCAAATATGGTCAGACAACTTAAGAATAAAGAATTTATAAAAACTAAATAATTTACAAGCCTGAAGAAGATATCCAGACCTTCTCTAATGGGCACTAAAACCCAAGTTGTTTCTGTGCTAAACTCCGAGCTGCATTAATTTAAATTGAGGTGGGGTTTGTCGCCTTTTTTTCATTATGTTGTCTTACTTCTCTTGAAAGACAGTGAAGGCAATGATGGACAGGTGAAATACCAAGATTTCCCTTGATTTCATATAGCTCACATTTGGAGAGGGTTGTTGATGCAACATTTTGGTGCCTGTATATATTGTCAAGAGCAGAGCAAGGCAAAGCCACTGAAAACAATTTAGGAGAAACAAAACACATTTGTCACAACATTATCCTAGCTTTACTTTTAGAAGCTAATGTCTTTGGAGGCAGAACTATGTAGTTCATATCATGTTCATAGTGCGTAACAAAGGATCTTGCTGCTTATTTAATCCCTAAGTATTAACTTGAGCCCAAAGAACAGTTAATTCTTGAGAAAATGAAATAGATTTTGGGAAAGATTTTTATTTTTAAGAAGGAATTAACTTTCTTGGGAAAGAAAATTTTAAAGCTAAAAATTGGTGGGTTTTCACAGACCAAAAGAAATGGAGGAAGGAAACCTAAATGAGATTAGACAGTGTGATCTTTGTCAAAATAATGAATTTTTGACCCAGTTTCAGGAATGCTTAGGAAAACCATGCAGTTTCTTTCAAATTGTGTAACTGATATGTAGATGCAATAAAATAGCTTGTTTAACTAAGATCTTTTATAAAAACATTGAGAGAAGAGATATCAGGTGAAGAGATATCTCAGAAGAGATATGCTTCTTCATTCAGCTCTGACTGAGGAGGTTGGAGTTTTTTTCCAAAGGCCTTACATAAAACTCCACAATGTTGCAAGGTATTATTAGCCTCCCCACCTCTCTGCTGCACATCCTTTCTTGCCTTCTCTTATGTTATAGAGATAAAGATTTTGTCCAAGAGAACTGAGATTTTATAATGCCAACTACAGCAAAACAGAAATTCAGAGAAGGAAAGGCAGGGCACCATACAGAAAGTAGTCATTTGAGGCCAATAAATTATGACTATAACTAGAGCCAGTATCATTTAAGTACTCTTCGGTTTTTGATGATAAAGCACTAGCTTACTGCAGTGTTGACAACAATCCTATGGCTTCAGCTTATAGCTTGTCCATTTGCTACCCAGCCATCCACAGTGAATTTAATGTAATGCAATAAACAATCACACTCATCAGAAGCAGAAACAGACACAGTCTTAACCCAACAGAAAAGACTGCCAACCAAGCAGAGCAAGGCAGTGAGAAACACCTATGTGAGGTCTTTAGTTCATGTGTCATGCAGCTATTAAATATACCAACAGCTTCAGCAGAGAGAACTAATGTGGTCCAGGTGTGACTACCAAGCGGAGAGAACATGTGTAGTGAATATCACTACGACAAAACTCTAAATGTTGTTACTTTTCGAACCTGAGCTCATAAAGATGGTAATAGAACCAATTCAAATGTATAATTAAGCTTTTTGATAGTTTTGCTCCATGGAAGTAAGCAATTTACATTATTGTTATTCTAACAGACTTTTCTAGTACCGAGATATTTGAGCAACACATTTTAACTCATATGGTCATGGAATACAATGCATCATACAATGAAATCAGGCAATTCAATAAGATCTCCTGTGTAGTTCAGATCATGATATGCCACACTGCTTTTCTCATGAAACTCATTACTTCTGGTTTAATTACTGCTTATCTTTCAGAATGGCATCTAGCTAGACCTTCTTCTTAACTGTCCCCAGGCTATATCAGCTTTTTGTTGGAAGCACATCCAGGTGGTACATTAAGGCCAAATTTTAATCTATGTATGTGACTGGGTATTTTCAAACTTCTTCCTGTAATTGCACCCACACTACACTAAAAATGGAAGGTTAGCACAATACGAGTGAGAAATTTAAGTATTTGTTTTGACAAACTTTTATCAAGTCCTTGAGAGTCATTCTGGTAAAAAGGTGAAGTACCCTAAATTCTTGGTATCACAATCCATCAATTAGTGTAATAAGGTCTGAATCACTTAAATTCAGATCTCTACAAACCATCCCAACTGAGAGCTCAATCCTTGGTCAGCTGGTGTATGTTGCAGACATGAGGAAGAAACAAAGAGAAAGGTTTATTTATCCATCTTTCTCTTCAATTTCAGGACATTTTTTAAAAGAACATAAATTTTAACCACTCTGAATCTTCTCTTTCTAGCCAACTATCCCTGTATTAATATATTTGCAGGATGAATAAATATGTAAATGTACAGGTGCATATGTACATATTAATATACATATTAGTAATGATAACTGAAACTACTCTACCTGTAAAGTATCTAGAATGATGACTGTACCATGGCCTGCTGTTTGAGACATAAATTACCAAACACATAACAGCTGATAAAGAATTTTCTTTCTAAGAGTCTTGTAAAAGGTCATCAAGATATAGACTTTGAGATGGCTCGCAGGCTCATTCTTTGTACTTAATGTATTCAGGGATTTCTGTTTTCTGCATTAAACACATTGCATCAGCACACTGGCCACAGGGGCTCAGAAAAAAAAATGTGGTTTTTTATTTATTAGGTTTTACAGCAAAAAGGCTCAAAAAAACAACTTTATTTCCAGTAATTACATCTGGATTCTGCAAACAAAAACTGAGTATTTCATCATGTTTAACACTTCAGAATCATGTAAGAAGACATGATGTAAAATACATATGCAAAAAATTGACCAACCATACCCGAAAATAATTTCTGATCTAATAAAAGGTGTTATTTAATGTGATAACTCAAAAGCCTGGCCACATGAGGAGTCCTGATTCCCTGAAGCGTAAGATCTTTCCTACTGGATCAGACTGGCAGCCTGCCCAGTCTGGCCTGCTTGGCTCCAGATTTTTTTAAGTGTTTTCTTTTTCATTATTGCACCTACCCTTGCAATAGAATATAAATCTATTAAATAAGGGGAGAGAAACACTTTCAAATAAACTAAACACAAGCAGAAACAGAAAATCTATTTCTGTTCCTAGTCTTTGAAAGTAAATTCAAAATTTATGCAAGGGGTGTCCATTTTTTCAAACTTATAACAACAGGCTGGCTCATCAGGTGATGTAGGGTTGGGGTTTTTTTCTCAGCAATATTTTCAGTTTATATAAAATTTTCTTTCGAGGTTAAGACAGTGAAGCAGTGTCATCAACAAAAACTGCGGCATCTAAAATAAGATACAATGGAAAGGTACTTGTTATTTAGAGCTCTCTCTTTTAGCTCAAATGTTAGTGAAATAGTTTTTTGGTTAATTTGTTTGAGAAAACTCACTAAATGGAATAATTTTTTCAGCCATGTTTCTTTGAAGAAGAAAGAACTCACATGAAAAGATTTTATTCTATAAGTGTTCAGAGAAAATTATTTTATTCTCTTAGGGTTTGGTGCATATTTATCTATTTATTTATTAATTAAAACACCTGGAATAGAAAAGGAATTTTTTATGCAATGTCTCATTTACTCTCAGTTACCTCTCTTATCAATTTCTTTTCAGTTACTGATGTGTTCAGACACAGCTTTCTCTCTCTGTCCAATTTCCATGAAAAAATGCTATAATACATTTCTTTTCCTTTATATACTTTCTCTGCCCTCTAAATTGTTTAAATTGTTGGATACCATTTCTTGGCAGCAGTCACTAACAATAGTTAAAATTTTATAACATTTACTTCTTATAATTACAAATTGTGCCACAAAGATAGCAATTGAGAAAAGGGTTTTAAAATTCATCCTGTAAACTACATAGTGGTTATATCACTCCAGAAGTAAAAAATGGACTTTACTTTCTCCTATCATCTCAATCCTTTAGAAAATTTGTATTTTTCAAATTGATTTTCCATTGAAGATTCGAGGTATAAGAAACTCTTTCTAAAAAATGTATTGTTTATTAATTTTGGTAGCTGAATTTGCCTCCATTTTTTAATGTTAGAATGAGAATTACTTTCAACATCTAATTTTTGATTAATTAATTCAGAATTATTTGCTTTTCCTCCAGAAGTAATTAAGAGTTAGACCATGGCAGTGGTATTAGGAACTAATTAATGACACAAGTAATTTTAAAATAAAGAATTTTTATCATGAAAGTATGCAAAAATATTTTGACAATTACTTTTGTGAAGCAATACAGTGACTAGTAAGAATAAATTTTTAGCCATGTTGATTTAGCATGTGCTCTTTTTAGAAGAATGGGCAGGACACACAGACACTAATAAAACTGAGGAACTTCTGTTGAAATGTCAGCTGAGGGGCCTGGCAGGCAAGGCTTTGCAGTTTTCAGTCTTTCCTTGGAGTGACTATAAGACCTAATGATATTGACAACTTTCCAAATATTTAATCTACAATAAAATCTACAGCAAATTGGCACCAGATGTTTTCATTAGCCAAGAAAATTCTTTCCAAGGAGATCGGGCTTGTTTTTTCCCAAATTTTAGTTGGTTGCTGCATCATCATCGTCATCATCATCATCTAATCTTCTTACCAATGAAAAACTTATAGGAAATAAGGAAATTTAATATTATAATTTAATTTCATGCTATAGCTTTTATTCTTGAATTGATAACATAAAAATGCATTGAATACTTCTTATTTCACTCAAGGTGATAAATCATGTGCTTTAGGTGATAAATCATGTGCTTACTACCTGCGTTCATAGGTAGTATATATGAGGAGGAATATTTCTGCCATTTGTCCCTTTCCTGTGATTGAACAAGCTGGACTGTATTTCCCAAAGCCTGATGAACTGCTTCCAGAGTTTTGAAAGGTTCTCAAAGAAGTTATTCAAAGAAATCAGATTTCAGTTATGTTATCAAACACAAGAAAAAGAAAATCTCAGGTGATTAAATTTGCATATTTGGATTACAGATGAAGTCCTACATTATTTCACACCTCGTGCTAATTTATTATGCAGTGTTGCAACGCCTTCTCAGACAGTTTTATTACAGAATTCACAGAATGACTAGGTTGGAAGAGACCTTCAAGATCATTGAGTCCAACCCAGCCCTAACACCTCAATTAAACCATGGCTCCGAGTGCCACATTCAGTCTCTTAAAAACACATCCAGAGATGGTGACTCCATCATCTCCCCAGGCAGACAATCCCAGTACTTTACCAGTCTTTCTGTAAAAAAACCTTTTCCTAATATCCAACCTATATTTCCCTTGGCACAGCTTAAGACTGTGTCCTCTCGTTCTGTCAGTTGCTGCCCAGAGA
Source organism: Geospiza fortis (assembly GCF_000277835.1). NCBI lineage: Eukaryota > Metazoa > Chordata > Aves > Passeriformes > Thraupidae > Geospiza > Geospiza fortis. The sequence goes on along the minus strand of NW_005054359.1, from coordinate 1,814,517 downwards.
AAGAGACC